>NW_027153079.1:0-22324 GCF_002600585.1 Cystoisospora suis
TATCATCTTAGTCGTGTGACAGCGAGGGGGTAGGCACAATGGGGAGCAGTCCTGGTCCAACAATAGTTGTAGGGGGAAGGCTCCTGCGGGCACTACTCGGGGGTGCTCCGGTGTGCAGGGGCGGGACCCACTGCGTAAGTCTGAGTGAATCTTACCAGCTCCTCCGCCACACCTCCACAGTCCGGGAACCAGTAATATACAGGACAGTCTCGCCTCTGGGCCATAGAAGTACTACCACGACCACAGCTTGGACAGTTTGCACTCTTTTAACATATATAGCTGCAAAAGTCCCAGTGGATTTGGGACCGGGTTAAAAAGCAACTTTTTTTTCGGTGTCCCACAACTAGACAGAGCGTTCGCGCGTCATCCGTCGATCTACGGACTGTCCCAACGTGTATCCGAAGCCTACTCGAACCCAGGAGCGACAGCGCAGCTGCGGGCATCGCCCAGGGAACTAGCAAAAAGCATCAAGTGCAGCAGCTTACCCACGGCGGAGATCAAACCACGTGTCGCGGTTCCATTGATGGATCTGGTTACAAGACGGCGGGTTAGGTGACCGAACCCCTGGCTAGAAGACCTGATTCTCCTCTCGCGGTTCTTTGGAGAGCAGGTGTACAGCCGTGTGGTCACGGTCCTTGTTCCTTCCCTTAAGAGGTCTGATTATTTCTGGCTGCAGGCTAAGCCGCAACACCTCTTCCCGCGTGCTGACTTTTTCCTCCAACGCCTTCACTCACCACCCGCTCTACGGCGTTGGCGGCAAGCCGTGACCGACGAGGAGGGACAGGAGCTGGATGCGGTGTTCGTCCCTCCAGCCCCAACAGCGCGAGTGGAGCAGCTGTTCTGTCTTGGCGGCCGCGACCGCCTCGAGATTGTTACTTCGTGCGGAGCAAATATCTCGTGCCTTACCTTGGTAGTTTCGCTTTTTGACCTCCCTGCTTTCCGACTCGTTTTTTCAAACGGCGCAGACCGGGTTGCCTCTTTCACTTTCGGCGGCGGCCGGCATGACGGACTTCGCAGACAAGGGTTTCTCGCTCAAACTTGCTGAGGGTCGCCTCGACCCGAAGGCCGGATGTCACTTTGACATTGTCCGCGTATGTGTCTAGCTGGGTAAACAACTGCGTTCCTGCAGAAGTCCTTCAATTCTCATGGAATAATGCGTTCTGTAACCGCTGTGGCTTTTTTGAATCACTGAGCAACGTTAGCAGGACCGAAGCAATCTGGTTCATACTCGTAACCTCGCGGGATGTCCACTCGGCTGCTCGGCCGCCGCCTCGAGGAGTCAGTACTCCGCTGAGGAGAGCGGGTGCTGGAGAAGACACCTACACGGTACCTGCTGGACATGTTTCATGCTCTTTTTATTCTAATTTCGCGTGATCTGCTGTAGAAAGCCGACCGACTGGTGACGGGTTCGCTGCACGCGGGTCACCCCCTAGCGGAACTGCTGGGGGCGGCTTGCTGTCCCGGCGGGAAAGCGTGCTACAGCTGGGGTTTCTTGAGAAGAGGAGTGTCTTTCCATCGACCACGAGGCCCGAGTTTTCCTCACAGTTTTTCTTCACACATATTTTCAATGGTTGCGGAGTCCTCTTCGTATCCATTGTCTCTTCTGCAGGGCACCGCTGAAGGGGGGTTAAAGGAAAAAGCTAGCCGGCTGCGGCCAGCTGTCTGCAGGGTCGAATTGTGTCTCCGTCAAACCTTGCGGTTGTCTTTGAAGATATCTGCTTTCTGTAGAATAGCGACGTTTTTCTGGATTATCCTTGGCTTTCAATACCTGGTGGAGCGACAGCATGGGGCGCTCCCGGATGGCTGCTTCGGTGGACCACCCATCCGGTAGGCGAGCTTTCTGTGCTGACGAAGAAAGCTCAACATCGTCGAATGTGAGGACAGACCAGGCTGGTTCTCACTTGACTGTCCCCGTGACGTCTCACCCAACTCAGCAAGCAGCCGCTTCAAATGCGCCCACTGCGAAGACATTGTCGTCCTCCACCCTTCTACGGTTTCTCCGTTCACAAAGCCTGACAGAGCCGGCTCGGGCCCAGTCACTGCTTACCTCCAAGCCGCTCGCAACTGCCGCGGACCTGCGTGGCATGGAGCAATTTCTCTCCGAGCTTGGTCCGGCAGCAATGCGTCCCTCGACGTCGGAGATCTCCAGTCGACCGGTCGGGGTGCCCCGGGAGAATGACGTAGCGCCCTCTTCTCTGATTGCCCTCTTCACGGCCTCTAGGCTTCCCAGAGGCACTCTGCCAGCTTCTTTCAACACAGAGGGCACCTCAGCGCAGATCAGTCCTGAAGTGTTGAAGCTGACATCGGACTTCGGTGCCGCTGATCTTAACGGGCGCGGCAATTTTGCTGCACATCAACCAACAGCGACCGAACCGCGAACTCCGATTGATAGCGATAGCTTCCTTCGACTAGTTTCGTCCCTTCAAGGCCAGCAACGCTTAGACCGACAACTAGTGTCGTGTGCGACTAAAGGCCACAAGCAGCTGGCGGTCCAGGATGCAAGTTGTGGGGATGCGGGAGGGATAGTCCAAGACGGTCAGAAAAGCATGTCAACAACCCCCACGGAACCCTCGACGCCTGCACGTGACGCGGACTGCAAGACGGAGGTGCCCGGGTTGTCGCACAGAGAATCATCGAGTAGGTACAGCACTCGCGGAAGAGGATCGGGTAACCTCGGTCGTGCCTTTTCGACCGCGGCAAACGGAGGTTCCTGTGGGAACCAGACATCGAGCAAACTTGAGTCGCCGCAGCATCCAGGAGAAGGAGCGGCCAAAACCGGACTGGTGAGTTGACGACCACAGAACCCGATACACGTGCTAAAGCCCTGATAGAAGTTCATCGCCTTTGCCGTAGAAATCAGCACGCAGTCCCCTTCTTCTTCGAGTTAGGCCGAGGATTTAGCTCGCGCTGGACATTTCTAGACACCGGAACTGCATAGTGAATCCGTCCGCATCCCGTTAGAGAAGAGCTCCGTTGAAAGCTATACATGTCGACAAAAGGCACCTCTCGGTTGGTCGGCACAAGTATCGAGGACTCGGGGTGAGGCGGCAGGCTCGTTTCTAGCTCCTAAGGAAAATTGAGAAATTCTGTGATTTCGGCTCGCCACGCTAGTTAGCACACTACCGTTGGAGGCATGCTGAGTAAGTTAGCCTCATCTGAAAGTTCCGCACATAGGTGGCCAGCACGCCATTCTGCTGTTTTCCTTTACAGGTGTCTTCTTCCCTTCTTGAGTTGCTGACTTCTCTTCGGTCAAATGTGGAAGGCAATCACGATGCGACAGCTGTCGCCGCCGATGCATGTGCGTCTAATGAGCTCACTTCAAGACGTCCGTGCCTCCCCGCTTCTGCGGGGACGTCGTTGTTACCACATTCATTTCTTTCTTGTCTTGACTCCCGAGCGGGACCGCTCCTCACCCCCTGTTCCAATTCGTTGACCCCTGGTTCAGGACCTTCTCCAGAGGCCACACCCATGCGGTCGGCTGGAGGCATTTCTACGAACGCTGTGGTTGCTTCGACAGAGAGAAATCACCAGCTCCTGGGAGTGAACACCAGTTCTTGTTCTCTACTGAGGCAAGTGTCGGGGGGAGGAGAAGTAGGACAGCCCCTGGACACTAACAGCACAACACGGCAAAGCAACACAGTGAGTAAAGCCAGTAGTGAGAGTCTGGAAAGCAGTCGCCCAAGAAAAGGGTCTAAGGGCCAGACCCTGCAGACAGAGGCGTTCTCATCGCTTTCCTTTTCTCAACCAGCAACGCAGGAACCTTGGCCGGACTCCTGGCTTCTGTATGCCCCGCCGCCAGGAGTCGGAGAAAGCTTATTTAGTATGTCCGATGACAGTGCGGCCTCTCTCGCTCCTTTAGTTCCCTTGAGGGAGTCAGAGGCAGGCTCGAAAGCGAAGCGAGGAGGACAGACAAGACAGCAAACCCGCGTAAAACGAGGGCGCAGCCAAGGGTGGACGGGGCCCGTTCCTCAGAGACAGAACTCAAATGACAGCATCGGCTCATCTGTCGCAACCCCCGAAACTACTGTTAAACGCGGGTACCAACGGGATAGATATGCTCGTACAAATGCTACAGTCGGTGACGTCGCCTCTCCGGGGTCAGCGACCGTCCAGGTGCGTCGCGGGTCCACGGCTAACCGTCACGGAGAGAAGATACCTTTGTCTTCTGAAGAAAGCGGAAAAGAGGGCAGTGTCGCCGGAGACCGTTTGCAGTTGGATTGTCCGCTCTCTAGAGGAATGACTCAGGAGAGCATCCTGCAGTTATCTGATGCTAGCAGCAGCTCGACTCGGGAAGGCAATACGCCGGCGTTGGGACCACAGGAGACGGCTTCTTCACTTCTTTTTCTGGAGAAATCAAAGCATGGGCCAACTCACAGGGCGGAAACTCCTGCCCGCGGAGTAGGGGGGGGTGGAAATCACCGCGACGCACACGTCCCTGTTGCGCTAAAAGCAGATGTGAGCTTGGGGGGCAACCGGCCGCACTACCACGTGGCCAAGCAGGAGTGGCGCGTGAGGTACTACATGAATGGAAAACGAAAGATGCGGACCTACAGCGCGAAATTTTATGGGTATGACACGGCACATAATATGGCGAAGGATTTTGCTCAGTACGTAGACAAACACGACGCGCTTCCCGATTCGATGATGATGACTGCAATGATGCTGCAGGCGCAGGCTAATGCAAACAGTAGAGCGCCCCTCAACAACATGAACGTTCCGTCCTCACGGACACATACTCCTGGGTCGAACTCCCCCAGGCCTGAAAATGTGTCAGCACTACATTCGGCTTCACCCGGACCTCATGAGGAAAGCCGGTTTTGGGATGCAAACAGTGTTTGTGCAGCTGAAGGGCTACACGCTCCCGTTGCTCGGTGCCGTGCAACTGCTGGTGACCACGCAAGTATCGCTGCGCCAGGTTGGGGCCCCGGTGTCTCAGGTGGTGATGTCGAATTGAAGGTGAGGAGCTGGGAAGCAAGAGAGATTGATGATGGCGGAGATGCGGCCAGCCACAGAAGTAGGAGCTTCACCTGTGGAACCTCGGTTGCGGGCTGGAGATCAGACCAGAAAAGCAACTCTCCACAGCAGCTACAGTGGGTGGCATCGTCTTCTGAAGACAGTGGGTCTTCCACACATCAAAGCAACTCCCTCAGGAGCACTCCACTGTCGGGTACCTCCCCGGTAAAACACTCAAGTGGTCGCACACCGGCTGGATATCACGAAAGTGAAGACAGCCAGCAATCACTTTTCCGGTCGGCCCACGCGAGATCCCAGGAATTCGATGAGAATACTTTCGCCTCAGGGGACGTCGCATCGCATCTGCTGGCTTCGGCTTTGTCCCCGCCTGTATCCCGGGGAAATTCGATGCCAGGCTGGCTTGGAGAACGTACTGCGAGTAGGGATCCAGAGACAAACAGGTCGCTATCCTCGCCCGCTTCCACACCTATTTTGGCTCGTCGTGCGCTCATTGCGGCTGCCGTGTCTCCATTGCAGCCGCGTCCCCAGGCAACAGGCACTGGGAAAAGTGCGAAAGTCGTCCTATGCCCGGACAAGGACGACTCTTGTGAGGTGCGACTAGCTGGCGGGGCAGAAACTTCAGCAGCTGTGCGGTGTGTCGATGGAGCTCTAGACTCCCGGGAAGGCTCCAGAGAAAACGGGGAAAAGGCAGCGCTTGGAAGTTTCTCTCTTAACGCTTTCCAGAAACTCGAGGAACTATCTGGGAGTTGTCAGCATCAAGGGCAATGTCTTTCGGAACTACGTACATCAGGAGATCTCCTCCAGGACTTGAGGTGTGCGGGAGTGGCGGCGTCTACTCTTCCAGACGTCTCTCCAACCGGTGCAAAAGGGACAACAGCGGCAACTGCGGTGGCTGCGACTGCTGTAAGTCATCAGATTCTTGACACAATTGATTTATTTGGAGAATTTATCCGAGGATTTGCGAAGGAAAAGGTGGACGAATTCGAGCACTTGGACGTCTCGAAGGAGAGCCTGTACAGTTCCCCCCCGAGGCCAAGCTGCTTTGCAGCTTCCTGCCGCGAATTACCCGCGCACTGGGGCGTTGCCCAGGGTCGAGGACCAGGGGGCAGAATGGAAGATTCGAGCATTTCAGTGGATTGTGTTGACTCAGGCGGAGCACAAGTTTTGCCCTCTCCATGTGGAACAACAGGTAATATCCCAAGGAAGCTGAAAGCCTTGGACGGGATTGGACCTGCTTCAGGGGAAGAGGATTTTACTCCAGGACAACTAGACAGACTCCATCTGGCAAGAGGAATGCTACCCAGACAAGGAGAATGTGCAATGTCAGGACTCAGTCACTCCGAGTTGGTCGCGTTGTCCCGGGCTCTTGTTGACCTGACTTCGTCGACTTACATCTTAATGGACACCCTCAAGACTTCGTTAGCAAGCTCTACTTCAGCCGTTTATACGCACCGAGTGGAACGGGAAGCTGCAAAAGACGAACAGGTGATGGAAACAGAAGATACCCGAGAAAGGCAAATGAGTGTCGCTGAAGGGATGTCAGTAAGAGGACAGGAATCACCCCGAGAGACAACCGGGGAAACGCATGAGCACGCGGGCCCCAACTGTGTGACTAAGGAGAACAGCGGAGAAAATGTGGCCGAAAGGAGTCCGTCGTCACCGGAGAACAAGTTTCCAGCTGGGGAGAGGCGGGACACAGCCCTGGTGGATGCCACTTCTCTCGCGTCCCTGTCCCCTCTTTTCTCGTTGATAAAACGCGGGGAAGATATTCAGGTACAGGCGCAGTCCGAAGCGGCACTGGAGACACTAACTGGGGAAAAACGTACTTCCGGTGACCTGAGGACTTCTGTAGTCCGGAAAATGCCATGCTCGGCTGACCTTTCCACTACGAAGCCCTTTTCTTCCGTTGATGGGGAGGTCCTCCCCACACAGGTAGAAGAGAAGACGCGTCCGACCCTTGCACCTGCCGGGCAAGACACAGAAATTGCTGGCAACGCGAAGCGGGCTGAGGTGGAATGCCAGGTGTTAAAGCAAGAAGGTGACTCGAAAGCAGTGTCAACGCGCACCACAACAGCAGGAAGTACTCCGTGGTCTCCTGGCTCCCTGGCGTTTGCATCAGTTGGTGCACAGACACCGGTACTCACGCGAACATCCACAGCTAATGGCGCATTCTCCTCGACCGGTTCCGCCTCTGGCGCGTCACCAGTCATCAGTGGAGTAGCAGCAGCAGATGGCGACGTCAGTGTAACAGGGACGGCTGATTGCAAGGCACCCACCGATCGTCTGTTTGGTGGAGACTTTACACTTCCTTCTTCGTGTAAGATGAGTCACCGCCGATCAAATGCAGAAGCCTCGGTTGGTGGCTCCTCCTCTGCCCTTCCTTGCGTTTCGGCATGTCAGGGAAAAGCGGGCACAAATACGCACGGGACAGCAACTCCGGAGCTGAAGCACAGCAATTCGATAGAACGGGGACCAACAGTAGTTGAAACCGCTTTCGCTTTACTCCACACGCATCAGCGACTTGCCACTACCATCTCCAGTCTGCAGGAACCTGTAGAAAAGCAGTTGAGGTTCATACTGCGTATCGTGAGGCCTCTTCTTCTGCCGTGCGTGCTCCCGCCGGTGACAAAGAATGAGGTGGATGAGACCAGCCCTCCCTCTGTTTGGAACGAGAGTCTTCTCTCGCGAGCTAGATGCGCTTCGGATGTGGCAAAGACAAAGCTTGCCAAAAGACTAGGTACTGATATTCAGAATTCTTCCCCGATCTTATGTGAAGGTGTAGCTGGACGGGAGGAAAACCAGCTGTCGACTGAACACGACGCCAGGAACGGATGTGATTCGCGTACGTGCTTCTCTGGAAGACCTCAGGTCACAAAATCGGAAGGAAACAGCCTGTGTGATACAGCAGGGACGAGTCAGCAGCATCGACCGCACAAGAGAAGTCGAGCGGACTGTGTTACAGACTGCGCAAACGCCTCTCGCCTCGAAGGCTCGGAAGGCACGAAGAGAACAAAAATCTCCGTTCATGTGTCTTCTTGTGGGACGGAAGCCGGCTCGCCAACTGGACACCAGACTAGCCTCCCGTCCCCCCGTGTGATCTGCGACGAGCAATCACTCGCGGATTTCCTTCTGTCGCCATTCAAGTCTCCCAGCTGTCCATGTTCTGATCGGCCTTGCCCGTGCGATCGTCAGCACGTGGCAGATATGATATACCTTCTGTACAGTATCCCTGGGAGACAAAGAACAAAAGCACCCGAGAGCAGCCAGTGTTCGGGTGAAGGACATGAGACGTCTGATCTTGATGAACACATGGGACGTGAGTTCCGTCATACAGTGCGAAACTCTGGGGAAGGGACCGCTTCAGAAAATCGGAATATCTTCCAGCAGGCATGTGACGCCCTGAGACAAGCATGTGTATTCAAATCCCGCGAAAGTGCTATTGTGACACCGTGCATTGGTCCCGCGAAGACTGGTACTGAAGACGGGAAAAAGACGGGAGTGGACAAGACCGCCGTCAGTCAAGACAGCACGGACGGACAGAGTGATCGGAGAGAAGAAGGCTCGGATGGTCAAACATGCTGTTCCTCAAGAAGTGTATCGGCCGACGGAGTAATTGTCCCGGGCCAGGGAGTCGACATGGACGCACCGGGAAGCAAAGAACACCAAATTCAGCAGCCCAAAGAAATGGTGCTCCAGGAGCTTGATGTTGATATGGCAAGTTCCTCAGCTGAAGACAGAAGTTGTGCTCGAGGATTCTTTCCGTCCGGAGGAAGCGAGCAAGAGAAACCCTGTTTCCCTGACTCGGACTTGGCGTCTCTTTCTTTGGTGCCATTGCCCTCTCTATCTGCAGGTCCCACCGACACTCAAGATTCTTTAGGAGATGGAACCACCACCAATGAATCGACGTCGCCCGAAGACCAAGCTGCAAAGGACGCGTCAGCTGCCTTGGCAATGGCAGGCCAAGCCCTGGTTCTTTTTTCCAGTTCCGCGACCTCGCAGCGAACTAGCAAAGGCTGTGAGTTTCTTGGGGCGGAAACGGATTCAGCCCCCCGGGGCTCGAAACTTTCCCCACATGTGGCATTACTACGTCTGTCTTATCCGGCAATGCTAGCATGTAGTCTCCCCCTACAGTCCCTCTTACACACGGTAGCGGGAATGATTTTGAGTTTGCATAAGAAGCTCATATATCGTTTCATTTGCTCGCATCTCCGTGTTCCGTTGCTGACCCAAGAGGGCTGCTTGAGTGCCACCGATACGATACCTGAATCGAGGGAAGGGGACGGGGCAACACAACAGTCAGCCGAAAAGTCCACAGACGGTGCCGGAGCAACAATGAATGAGATGCGCTGGCAGACTTCCGACGCCGCATCACAAATAATGACTACGAAGCTGCAAAAAGATTCCAGAGTGAAGAAGAGTACCACAGAGACCGACCCCGGAGGAGAAGTGGCATCTGCACTCCGTGATGGTGACGAGGCTGTGCCTGACCGTAAAACTCGGGTGCTACGAGATGCAGACCTGCCTTTCCCAATCGAGGAATCAGCCAGCTGCTCTGAGGCAGCTGTGGAGAGGGCTACAGACAGATGGGAACCAGCAATTGAGGGCGAAGGCACGCGATGTAGGACTCATCCACTGCAAGTGAAAGAACACGAGCAGTGCTCATCTACGGAGCTGCCACTGGACACAACGAGAATGACAGTATCGGAGACTGAAAGCTGCGGAGGAAGCATCTCGTCTGTTGGATCTTCGGACCCGCCGCTGGCTTGTCTTTTTCTGCAAAAGCCTACGAACTCAGGAGACAATGCTAATCACATCGGTGAGAACTACAGAGACACGGTAAACTCATGTGATGTCCTAGACGAAGAGAATACCGATGATGCTTCTTCCGTCTCCACCACTCAGGTCCCTTGCCGCTCAACGAGTGCATCCTTCTCAGATAGCTACTACGTCCGCTCTGCCTCTGGTGGTGGTGCAGTCGAAGATTCGACAGACGCCGCGCTCTCTGATGGTGGCAGAATACACCTTGCCGAGAAGGGCAGGCATATTACGAGAGTGGTCGGACAAGGTGAGAAGACGTTGGAAGCCCAAGGTGGGAGCGCAGGCGATGACGAGTTCGAAGAACAACGTTCAGCGGCCTTCCAAGTTTCTTGGTCTCCTTAAGCACAAGGAATCCGCTCAGCATATCCCAGCATGTCCAGTGGACTATGCAACGACATGGTGAAAATTCCGGAATATCGTACAACTGCTAAAACCTCGCCGGAATCTTGCCTTTGCCTCGTTGTTCCTGATGTCGGAAGGCGGTGGTGTAACGAATGCGCCGTGCGACCGTCGTTCCTCTCCGTTGGAAGTTGGTTACTCATGACCCTGGCCTTCCGAACTTCAAGGCTCCCAACTGTGGGTGAGGACGGTGGGACTGTTCTTCGTGAAAAAGTTTTGCCGCAGCGCCTCGGAATCTTTTACCCGGCAAATAGCATGACAGGGAACCGAACGATGTGCTATCCTCAGATACTTGCCCGTCATCACATGTAAGGCACCCTGAAAGTCCTGCATAGTAATACGTTTTTCTTCATTGATGCCTTGCCTTTATTGTGGAATGCTGGTTGCAGTGTTAGTTTTTCGTCAAGTGTTCTCTTTTCAAAGTGACTTTTTTATGCGCTTGAGTCTATCCCGTTTCCGATTTCTCTTTGCTAGTTGCGCGCACGTCTGTCCGCACACTGCTCCATCTTCTAAAGTATAAATCTTCTCTATCAGCTGGGTTTCACGTCGAGGGGGTTACCGGTGGGAGTGATCGAGATACACGAGTTGACTACTATGTAAGTGTAGCAAGTGGCCCGGTCTGTGAATAACCGGATAACTAGCATCAAAGACACCCGCCTAATGTTGATGTAACGGCATTAGGCAAAATGGTCATCAGCAGAGTGAGAGTTCCAGGGTGCTTTCATTCTGGTAAAGGCACTGGGGGGGGCTTCCTATCGGTGAAACAGTAAGTGACGCGTCTTTTTTTACCAAGACAGATTGAAGGTGATGTAATCTTCCTCACCCCTACAGAACCGAATGCTATTGCTGAAGCACAGTGCGCTTCGAAGCGTGTAGCTGCCCCTCTCTTTTCACCGGAGTGGGAGAAAAGGCACCGCTTCTCTTTTCGCACGGCCGACCGTCCTTTTTCATGAAAAGCAGTTCAAAAGCATGGCAATCACAGCAGCTGGGGAAGGACGAAGCAAACAGAGGAGACCTCTGCAGGCATGCCGCTTCTACTTATTCGGTTGCTGTCTCAGAAAACTGCGCCAATAGGCAACCAAGGAGTGAGAGTGATGTGGAGCAAATGAATCCCAGCTTACACTCGCAAGAGTGGTTCCCTACAATAAGGACTACTGTATGCTCCTGATGTATCTCCGGAGAACTGAAGAAACGTGACGTTTCAGTGTCACGGGAAGTCATCACGAATGTGTGTCCTCTTTGTCCACCTTGGAATCGCTGCATTCATAACAAGGTAATGTCAGGGAAAATGGGATTGGAGCAAGGATGGGTCGGAGGGAAGGCTTGTGTGCTGTATTTTGTAGAATTATAGACGGAGGCAGCTATCTCCCGTACCTGATTGTTCTTTCCGCTTGCTGGGTGCTTAGCTGTCCTGTCCTTGAACGACAGTGGCGGGGTGCCTTACTGATCTGCAAGAAAGGGAGGTTCGGGCGGCTCCTTATCAGTGTTGGCGTGGTAGAAAGCAACGCGTGTACTGTGGTGGAGGTTCGCACTTGCCTAATGCATATACACGGTAATCTTCGTTTTTGTCGTCCCTTCTAAAGGGAAAGACCAATTCACGCCATCGTGCATCTGGGATCGTCAGCAATGAGTAAGTCTTTGAGCCACAGGAATACGTAGTAAGCTGTCCTTTTCATCCTCTTGGACTCCTCGCTACCTGACCCAGACGTTCCAGTCGAATGTCTTGTGTAGAGCCGTCGCGGATGACTAGGCTCTATGATTTTGAGAACAGGTCACTCGTCTGGCAGTCCTGGCTGGTAGTGCCTTGTCGTTCAATAATAAGCGACTATCGCAAACAGATAGCCTCTTCTAATCGGTATTTCCCATGATGTGAAGCGGTAACAGGAAAATCTCCCAATGACAGTGAACACTACAGACATACGCGTTCATGTAATGTGAAGTCGCGGTGGTGGCTATTAACTGATTTGCCCCGACGGGCTTCGACACATAACAGCTTTCCTGCTGTACTAATTTGTTTCTGTCTGCCTGACAACCAGAGGCCTGTAGAATCACATCTGCGCTAGTACGCTCACATGCGGTATTCTACGCAATCAAGGCCAAGAAACATTCTAGAACCAGCGGATCTACTGTGGCTGCTGTCACTATCAATACCACAGTGGACACGCCTCCTCGGCGTTGCCATCAGTGCCCGTATCTTTTCCTTTACGACGCAGGAAAACTACTTGACAGAGCAACCATCATTAAATAGTTCACCGCGTACAAGTAAACGAAGAACCTTCCCAAGGGTGCCGCGAAGACACGGTACAGACATGATTCTAGAGTTCACTGCCTGAAAAAACTTTCGTTCATTGGAGAGATCTTTGACTGGTGCACCGTAAAACCGAAGATTCCACATTTCGAGAGTATAGAGTAACGGGCATCAAGCATACAAATAAAGATTCAAAACGATGCCAGGGGGACCACTTCGTACTTCCCAGTGTCTTCGAAGAATTCCTCACTACCGCGGCCTACTGAGAACATTCATGGCATTGCGTAAAGGATAGTAAGTCGCACAGGAATCTCCCTGGAAGCCGGCCTCTTATTTTTTCCAGCCCCAACGCCCTAAGCTACTATTTTGTCATCGTGGCTGAGAATCAACAAGTCGGAACGGAAGAGCAAGGGTTTTCCACTACACGATGATACGAGACACGACACACGTCAAAGAATAATCTGCCCCAGTCCTTCCCCCCCCTCCCCCCTGACAGTTCAAATTCTCCTTCGAAGTATAGAGATGCGGGCGAACGGGCCAATACTATGAGGACACGATCAGAACTCAAACCTGCATACCCACCTTTGTGCTAAGGACACTGTCATAGGCGAACGGACAACGTCTCCTCACACGATTCATGCAACGCCTGCACACTTGAAATGTGCCTGGTGTCAAAATGGAAGACACGGGGGGCCTCGAACGCCAACAAAAAGAAACTTCTTTATTGAGATATGTCAGAACGCTTGAATATGAGAGGCTTTCCTTTTTTCCCACCACCACCCAATTTGCCTTAGGAGACATCCAACAAACCACGACCCCCCTAAATCCAAGAGAACAAGGCAGACGATCTGTTGTTTGAACTCATAACTAGGGAAAGGCACTAGAGACAGCCACGCATTGAAATCTGGAAAAACTTCAAAAACGAGAACAAGCAATGTCCCTATAAGAAAACCGAGAGCTGAACACAGGGGGCGATTTTGAACTAGAGGTGTCATGAACGGAGCTCCTTCGTAGTTACTAAGGAACGTGGACGCATGCATAGAAGCAATAAGGAGAAAGACAACCGAATTAACAAGATTCGGTTCAAATTGACCGTCTATATTTGGCTTATAGTCGGGGGGACGTAATCCGCATGCAAGATTCCATGCCGTAAACAGGGTATAGATATGTAACGATGACTGTAACACAAGAGATAAAAATACAGTAGGATGAAAAACAGATGAGATGGGACGGCATGATCCCATCTCTAGCGAGGGTTTCGCCTTTGATATCATCAACGTTAGAAATGTACACAGAAGATTTTCCAGAGTCGTTTGTAAGTCCCCCAGTTTGACACCGTCCAGTGTCAATACGGATAAAGCAAAGGCTGTGATCACAGAATTCAAAGACATCAACTTATACATCATCACAACTGTTACGAGAGTAGCACGACCCGAACGTAGGATCTGTGGTATACAGCGGATAGAGTCTCCTTTATAGGTAAACGGCGAAGCAATGGACGCGTCCCCTAACTTCACAATAGGGACATCCTCCTCCATTTGGTCCATCATCTCCTCCATATACTGATTCAAACCTGATCGTGTTGCAGCACGTGTAGGCTGGGACGTCGCGGTAGGCGTTACCATTCTATTACTATTGTTGAAAGCAATCCCTTTTCTACCACTGACACCAAGATCTTTCGAGGAAACACTATTCTGCGTTCTCTTCACTTGACTACTGCTTGTATGATTGCGGTTGGGGAAAAGTGCCTTCCCTTCACCTTTCACCGTCAGGCTCTTGAGAGTGTTTTCTTGACATAGTAACGAGACGCCAACATGCGCAGCTTTGAGAGCACCGACATCATTCGTACCGTCTCCACACATCAGAGTGATATATCCTAATGAATTCAAAGCCATAAGAATGAGCTCCTTCTGTTGAGGTGACATGCGTGCATAAACGCCGATATAGGGTAACAAAGGAAGCAAAACTTCTATTTGTTCTTTTGTTGTTGCACTGGGTTGGTCAGCAAGGGCTGCTAAAGACGGCCCTGTTACACATAAGTGATATTGCTTCGAAAGAAGAGGTAATGCTGAGAAATCCAGGCCTCTACTCTCTATCCTACCGCTCTCTCTATGATAGCCTATGTCCACAGTAAACGCCCCGTCTCGACTTTCCCAGTAGAAAGGAGAACTCAGGTGAGTCAACTCCGCCGCACGATCACGACCTCTCGGGGAAAAGGATAAAGACTGTGAATGCCCCTTTTCCATAGAAGTTCCCTTCCTTCGGTGCAACGAGAATCCTTCCCCGCCACTGATGTCTACCTCCCCGTGTTTTGCCTTCTCACACCTCCGACTGACGCTGTCGTCTTCCCCCGTCTCTTCCCTCCTCTTCAGTATTAGTATTGGACGTTGTTTCGTTTTGGTCTTTTCATCAGACGTGCCCAGGAGTTTCATATCTTGAGAAAGGCCAGTCGTGCCTAATACCTTCTTCTCTTCTTTGTCTATCCCTTTTCGACTTCTGTGTTTGTGAGCTTTATCACCCTGACTATCAGGTTCTTGAGATTGATTTCCACCAGCGTCTTCACAGAAGATACCGACATCTAGGGCAACCTGACATGCAGTGAGAGGGCTGTCCCCTGTTATCATGATGGCTCTATGTCCAGCATTATGTAGTAAGTGTATATCTGACCGTGTACCAGTTTTAATGGGACACGTTACTACAAGAAACCCGGCAAAGGTGAGATTCTCTTCAATACGACGTCTTTCAGCTTGGACAATCTCCGACTCCACGGCATACTTGTAGGCTAATGTTAAGACACGATATCCCTAAAAGACAAAAAGCACATACCAGAAACTCTTTCTTTTTTTTCAAGACAGGGACAAGACAGAAAACGGTACAATCAATATATATAGCGAGAGACAAGAACCACATATATACGTACTTACGGATTTCTCCTCACCACAGCATACGGCAACAGACGTACTATCAGTACGAGTAAAGACGGCTAAACAAGTAAGTACGGGTACGGTGTTCGATAACATTACACACGTAAATCCAAGCACGAGACTGGTCGATCCACGCGTTGTCACGCATATATGCTCCCCATGCGTTTTAAATTGATATATGAGCACATAGCGACTGACACTTGAAAGAGTGAAAGCAAACACAGATACCAATCTGCGTTCGGGAGAGCGGTCCTCCCTTGCATCCACACGCCGCCACAAGAGTGACAGATGACGAGGCTACAAACCACATCTACTCACACAACGTCCCTTCCCTGATGTCAGCTTCTCATAAGAAGGCCTACGAAGAATTGTACAAAGCACATATACAAAACGAGCACGAATGCCATGAGTTTGATTAAACTCATATTCTACAGAAGAACCGTGTAGTTTGCTCTGCTTACCGCTTTTCCCCATATGCACACTGTATGGGATACTAACGCTGTTTCTCTCGTCCTACCAGCCACAATACACGGCAATGCTCAGTGTCAATCCCTTTCCCGCCGTAAATGAGGGATGTACACGCCAGATAGAAGAACAGGAAAAGAAGAAAGAGAGTGATAGGAAAGAAAGCGTCCCACCACGTTTATCCATTGCGCCCTTCAGCTCTCCAAGTACCTCCCGCCAAAGAAAAAAACAGAGAACAACGCGGAAATCCACCACTTTTCTTACTTGAATTGACAAAGTTTTGTAGAGGTCATCATAGAACTCCGGACTCTCCTTCAAAAACTTCTTCATCATCTCTGGAGCTCCCTTTGCGCCAACAAACCACCTTGAAGAGATTCCTATCTTTTCATTGTTACCAGATGAGTGCGGTTGTTGGTGTGATGAGGGTAACGACGATAGTGCCCCTAACCCCCCACATTTACATTTCACTTCATCTGTTCCTTTTCCCTCGTTGCCCCTCCCCCTCTCCTCTCTCTGTGTAGTCGTGTTTGAGTCAAAGCCACTATCTTGCTCGACAACCCCCGGTCCAACCCAGGGTGTGCCGTGGCCCTCGTGCCGTGCTATGACTGTCATGCGTTGTAACTCCGAAGAGAACGGGAATCGCTTGAGAACCTGTAGGCGGTCCTGATACAGCCCTCTCTGAGGACAATAAGGAGGAAAACAGTGCCCTGAATCAAGAACACAGAAACAAAGGTTCCGAAGAAAAGGGAAAGTCTAAATATGAAGCGCGGGAATCACGATGGTCTGCTTGCGTGAGGCAAGGTGTGGGGACACAAGGCAGGGGCTCCCAAAAGTGGAGATGAAACAGTCAGAAACGCAGAAACTGACAAGAGGAGAAGATAAAGCAAGACAACAGGCGGGGAAGAAAAAACGCGAGTTCTCTGCTTACTGGCCAAGAGAAAACTACAGAGGCAGGGTGAGTGGTCAGAACCTCTTGATGACTGTGGCGAAGCCTACAAAAACACACTGAACCCTGCCCCTTGACGGTTTTCCTTTATCACTTCGACAAGGAGAAAGTGAGAACCATCGCAAAGCAGTAGCTCCAGTCCTGTGGTGCGCCCAGCAGTTCAACTGTTACTACTAGCAACCTTAACCTTCAGTGCGACTACAAGCACCGACATAATGAACCCTAAACGTACTTAGTCGCTATCCACGTAACGTAATGATAAAATGACGGTTAGTCTCCGTGAAGATTACAAGCCCCAATATAACCAACCCTAATGCACTTGGTCGCTATCCATGTGACGTGATGATAAAATGAAGGTTAGTCTCCGTGAAAATTTCCTACGTTTGTTCATAGCAGAATCAGAGGAATTGAGCGTCCAGCCAACTGCCTCAAAAGCGGCCTTCTCTGTTGGGTCACCAAGGAGCTTCCCATCGATCAACGCCAGCGAATGGCAGCACCCCATAACTCCAATTGTCTCGAACGGTAAAACCTGAAAAGTACACAGATCAGCGCAGTCCGGATTACGACATGGAAGACATAAACAGTCCACCAATGGAAAGAGGACGAAATCACACAGCGAAAGACGACGGCAAAAAACGTGCGCAGAGATAACAGAGTGACATCATGAAGACGGTCAGGGATGTGCGAACCAGACCACATCCTTGACGTGTCCAAGAATGAATGTCGTCTTTCCTCCCTCCCCTTCTTGTCCGGAGCGAAATTCTCCCGGACACGTTATAGTAGTGTACTTACTCTCCTTCACGAAGCCCATGCTGATGGGAGAAGAAGCAACATAACAGACCGCCTCGCCAAAACAGTAATAGTACAGCCGATGTTGTTAGTCCCGTTGAAACGAAGATTATTACTGAATAGGACACTACTTCTACAAAGCTCCAAGTAAGCAAAGTGGACCCTCTTGCAAATGATAACAAAGTCTTCCCGTTTTCTTGACTACAGTTTCAGGTACCTTACCTGATAAGCAATAGTATCGATGTCCCTCGGACCTTGCTTTTCTTTCCTGCCCAGCAGCACCCCGTGGTCTCCGTTTCCTCTCTGGCCTCCTTCGAACTTCATCCCTGCTTCTTCGTTGACATTTGCTCCTTGGCTACTTTCTGTAGTTGCGACTTCACTAGTCCCCACTTCCTTCTTTCCATTCGTGCCTTTTGCTCCTGAACGACTGTTTCCAAATGAACTGACTCCATATACCCCAAGAACACGAGTGGAGTCAGAAGTGAGAGTTCCCGTCTTATCAAACGCACATATATCAACTTGTCCCGCATAGGGGACACGAAACGGCTCTGTGCAGAAGATGTGTTGTGTAAACAGATATAACAGTGACATGGTGACTGCTAGGGAGAGAGTGATAGGAAATTCAGCTGGGACGACCGCCATCAAAATATGAGAACAAGACAAAAACAACTTGAACCGGGAGCGGCTGGCATCTTGGAGACCTTCACGGAGTACATACGATGATGCACATAGGGCCAAGATAAGCAGGATGCCCAGAAACTGCCATGCCTCTTTACTCGAAACAGTTACCCGGCCATGCGAGAAAAGGATTGTCCGCACCAATTTACCCTGTAGCAAAACACACGAAAAGGGAGAAAAGCAAAAGAGATCTATTGACTGGCGGTCAGGAAAATCACAACACAGGAACGGACTGACTCCACGCGAGGAAGACAACGGAAGAGATCTCTAGGAGAAGCACCGGTGAAGGATTTTGAAGACTCCTACTACACACACATATACACCTAGGAGTCACAATTCTAGCGCGATGTCATCACCAAACGAAGATATTCAGGAATACTAAACTGGACTCTCTCTACTATGCAGATCCATGTACCGCTCAGGAAGGCTATGCGCAAAGAGTTGTTACGTATGTACGTACTATGTCTTTAGAATATATACATACAAACGAAATCATTTGCCAGGATTTTGTGAACCCTGTGGGCGCGTACAGTCGATACGCATGCATCCAAGGAAACCAGGACATGGAGTAAGGGGGAAAGAAAAGGAGAGCAATCAAGAACAAGAACAGCAACAAGAAGACGGAAAAGAACTACATCTCACCTGAGTAGTGGTGAATGCTGTCCTAAGTACGAAGCAAACACAAGCTTTTTCTGGGACCTTTGTTTTGCAGAACTGAGCGTTCTCATTCCGATGTAACATGACTGACGTCCCAGCGAAGATAATATGCTGTTTATGTTTATTCATATCAAGACAGCAACATTGTCCTTCCTCGCCATCCCCACTACCTTCTTGCTTTTCTTTTCTTCTTGTGCGTTCTTCTGCTACCACGTCCACAGCTTCCAAAGCAGCTTTCGTCTGAGGAATAGATTCGCCTGACACGAGGTATATGATACAAAAAGAAAAGGAGAAAAGTACCAGGAGCATGCCAGCTATTTAAAAGCAACTAAGGTGGGGGTGGCGTGGCCAAGGCGAAGGCAAACGAATAGGACAGTACCCGAAGAAGAGGCGTCTAGGATTTGAAGCGGGAGTTCAACAGGCTGGTTTCTGTCTCGGAGAAACCGTCTCAAAGAGATGATTCGGCCTTGCTTACCGAGGAACAAGTGGAACGGAAGGGGAGAAGACACGATGCCTAAGAAAGTGTACAGACTCGTTTCGAAGGTGAAGCGTTCACAAGAAGCAAGCTGAACATCACTGGTACAGAAAACGTGGGTCTAGAAAGGCCTCGAATCGAACAGATGTATACAGACAAACACACGGATATTCGTTACGTGTACATAAGCAGTTCATTAGACATGACGCCAGGTACACACGGTTACACGCATAAACAAGGGGGCACAGATCAACAGCAGCTGCGAACGGCTGGACATCTACAGGGATAAGAACATCTGAAACTAAGAGCTGTAGTGATACGTTGGTACGCACGCATATACACTGGCACGTGTCTCCTTAGCCAGATTTCTCTCTCTCTCTAAATGGGTATTATTACCAAAAAGCTAGAAGCCACATGTGGGTTATAAATATATATGTATATATGTAACCATATAGTGTCCGTGCGCCTGGGGACACACCCCCTCCTGCCTTGGTTCAAAAGATGCAAAAGAAGACGGCAAATCGTGCAGAATTGAAACTGACCTGTAAGGGTGGATTCATTCACAACAACGGAACCTTGAAGAAGAAGCGCATCGACCGGGCATACAGCATTATCATGGTTTGCCGATCCACCAGTGATAGCAACGATATCCCCGGGAAGCAGTTCGTCAGTACGTAGAGATACCCACTGGCCCGAGCGTAATACATGGATAAGACGAGGAGGAATTCTCATAGCTCTGAGCTGCTGAAAATCCTTGAGACGCTTCTTAACCATCTGACATTCTAAAAGAACGAGCATGACGAGCGTAAGTAAACTGTATTGCCAGTATTCATCCAGTAGCCACAAAGAAATGCAGAACATCTGAAAGACGAAAAAGGGAGAGACAGCATGTTCCTTAAACAACTCTTTAAATGTTGGAATGGGTATATCGTAATCATTAGGCCCGTACTTAGCTTGTACGTATGGAATCACTGAGTCTTCCGTAGGATCCCACTTCGGTGCAATCTTTTCCAAACTTAGTCTCTTTGAAGGAAAATAGTTCGTCTCCGTCTGGGAGGGAGAAGAAGATGGCACGAGCGAATCGAGAAGAGGGTTCTGAAGACCTTTCCAGTGCACATACACCTCGAAAGGAAGATCTTTTGGATACTGGAGCGACTGAAAAAGGCCTGTCCTTTGGTCGAGAAGGAACTTCTTTTTCCGGAAAAAAAAATACGTTTGCTCTGATGAGTGAAGTAACTTACACAAAGTACGAGATTCTAACGGTTTCCCCGTCGCCGGGATAACCAGGACATGTGTGGCGTGGGACACAGATAACACCGGAGTATACGCGATTGCACACTCAAGACATATGAACCAGTGAGTACTCAAATGAAGGAGAATACCGAGAAAAAGAAAGGCAAGAAAACAGAAGAACCAGTTAGATGAACACAACCACGTCAAGATCGGGAAAAGTTCTTCAACAGTTTTCGGAGGCTCGGCCGTGGTACTCGTAGTCGTGTCAGCAGGAGATGCAGAAGAATCACCCACGCTAACAGCATCTTTTCCATCCTCTGGAGAATTTCCACTCTTCACTGCGCTCCGGTAAGAAGCGGCATCTAGGTCATGTGCAAGTGGTTTTGTTTCTTCGATCAACGTCAAATCCCCAGGGGCTCCCGCGTCTCCTCTTGTGGTTGTAGTATCGGTGGAGGGAATACTAGTCTCTAAGAGAGAAGTGGCGGGCCCAGAAGATGACAAAGTGGCAGACCTGAGAGCGTCCTGATCGGCTAGATCAGTGAGGAGCATGTACGCGCAGAAGGAAAGTAGAAGCGCGAATGGCCAGAAATCAAACCGGAGCTGCCATGGTCTCTGCCTATACAGTACAAAACGCCGAGCTGCGGGTGCACCACTAGAAGATTCAGGAGACGGACAGAAGGCCCAACCCGGTCCCTCCTCCTGCTTGAGCGCTGCCACTTCCATTCTGGCGGTGCAACGCGACCTCCGAGAAGTACCAAATGTCCTCGTGAGGAGCGTGCATGTGCGTAAAACGTGCTTGTGTGGAAGAGACAAGGAGAAAGCACCCTTTCAGGGAAACAAAAGGACCGAGCACAGCAGCGAGAAAGAAGTTTCCCAAGGAGGCCCGACCAACTGCTAACGAAGAAGAGCTCGCTTCCAAGCAGGATGAACGGACAAACCGGTGAAAGCTGCCGCTGGAAAAAGATGGGTAGAAGGTGGGCGCATGCAGCTCATTGAGAACGGCGGTTTGTTGGAGGCCCGCTTCTTCCGCGCGACCAAGTCTACAGACGTACTCCGAGCATCGTAGTAGTTGCTGTAATTGCTGCGATTCTTGTTGAGCCCTATGGCTTCATTGTACGCCAGGGGTCGCGGGGAATTCCGTGAACGACAGTTGTGAGCTGCGATCGCTCACTCTTCACGCAGGTGAGAGAGGGTCTAGAGAAGCCTTGATCCGCGGAACATACCCTGCTCTCCAGGTGTTCTGTAGGTAACTGGGCTGGGACAAGTCCAGCCCGCCGTTACCTGAAACCGCCCTGTACATTCGCGAAACCGGTATGCATGTACTACATTCTTCTACCTGAAGACGTTTCGATCTGACATAAACATCGTGGTCCCAGTCAGGATGTACCTCTTGGTACAAGTTCCGACCGGGATAAAGCACGACGGGTCAAGCTGGAAAGCGTAAGTGCACACTCGATCGCATGCGCATATTCGTGAACTACGTGTGGACTGATTTCATTCTCCACAACTCTTAGCCCGGCCCGACACCATCACAGCGGTCTGGCAGCAGCTAAGTGAGTGGATCTGTACTCAGCTGTATTCTCAGGACTTGAGTAGTCGGTGGCCAGTTTGAGGGTCATAGAAGGTAAGCTGCCAACGGGGGTTATCTTGCTGCCATGCTGTTCACGGTCAAAGGGACGCGGCACTCAAACGGCTGCTGTAAAGGCTGCCGCAAGAAC
>NW_027153080.1:0-261 GCF_002600585.1 Cystoisospora suis
TTCATCCTGAAACAGTCCGGGAGCTAGGGTTACAAATGGAACGGGTGGAAAAGCCTCTGGAATTTGTATGTGCAAATGGGCGAATGTTAACGGCAGCCCAGTGCGTGCGTGATGCTCCGTTGCAGATAGGCAACTGGAGAGGCCAGCAAACGTTATTAGTCGCCGAGTTGGCGCAACCTATGTTGTTGGGGTTTAACTTCCTTCGTCGCAACGCTAAGTTATGGGATCTAGAGAGGGGAAAAATTCAAATGCGTGGAATGC
>NW_027153081.1:0-24218 GCF_002600585.1 Cystoisospora suis
AAAAATACCCAGAGTCTCGAGTCAGTATGTAAGACAGAAAGAAGTGAACGAGGGAGAAAAAGATAGAAGAGACAAAAAGGAAGAGCCACGGAGAAAGAAGAAAACAGAAAGAAGTGACGGGAAGAGGAGGGGTCGCCTCTTCCCCATTTTGTTCGGGTCGAAAATTAGAACCAACAGCAAATTGGAGACGAAAAAAATGGGACAGCTGGGAAAAATGGTATGGCAGTGGGAGTGTCTAAGGAGACGAACAGGGAGAAGCTAATGCCAGAAATGTACAAGAATAAATCCTCGGGCCGGCAATGGAAACGATCCAAGGCGGATTTCCCTTGAGAAAAGAGAAGCGAATCTGAAAGGGAGACCTTGTGATACTCCACTCTTCAAACAACGAAGAAGTGATAGGTACCTACTGATTTTTACTTTTGATGTACAGCATCAAAACCCTACCAAGCATTCTTGTTCGGGTGTCGTGAACTGCATAAACACGGCCGACATGCGCTCACGCGAACCTTAGGAGAACTTGGGTTAAGCGATATGCAGTACCAACAAAGCAATCAGGCGTAGAGGAGGTTGCAGGATGACAAGAAAGACGAAAATAAACACTCACCAAGCCTCTATGTTGGATGTATGTAGGCATACACATGTATGGAGAGACACCATACAGAGGCGTCCCAAGAGATGTCTTTGACTACTTTAAGATACGCGTGAAGACGGCTTCACGAAAAAGATCGCAGCTCATCCGCGGAGGTCCTGCTGTGTTTGCAAGACACAGCATGACCGGCAAGACAAAAAAACGGAAAGCCTGATTATTGGGACAACGACAACCGCACGACGAAGGAAAACGCGAGAAAGCGAGAATGACCTATTTCTCTTTGAAAGATGAGGGGCATGCCAGACAAGCACAAGAAGGCCTCAGACAAAGCAGATGCGGGCAGAGGAAAAGATTCATGCCGTTTAAGCGAGGAAGGTTACTGGGAGAAGAGGGGACGGTAAAAGAAGATCAAGACAAATCAGATGGAGAAGCGAAAACGGCTCAAAACGACAGAAGAGCAAAGAAAGGAACAGGAGTTGAAAAACCCACAAGGGTGAATCCGAAGGCAAAAGAAGCGATGGGGGGAGGAAAAAAAGAACGGAGAAAGAGAAATCCAAACAAGGAAGGAGGTAGATTGTATGCTCCTTAAGAAGACCGGAGGAGGGTGAGGGATGGGCAAGAAAAAGACTAGCTCTGCCTTCCAAGGAGGAGAAGCGTGTGACCGGGGTGTAGGCTAGGGAAACCACTGTGGATTTCTTTGGCAACAGGAACGAAGCGGAAAGCGCACAACAAAGCAAGCGGGGCTAGAAAACAAGCGAAGTGGGGAAAAGATATACAGAGGAGAGAAAGTCTACACGAGAGGATTTACAGAAGGACGGCCCAGATGATAGGATTGTTTGAGAAAAGAAAACAGGGAACCCGGCTTGCAAGTTTTCTTTACAGCCGTACTCGTACTTCCGCGCTGGAATGATTATTGATTGCATGCAGCACCTACGTCTGGTGTCTCAGAAGAGGAATGGGGGGTTCTTTGTCTTGCCGGGGCTCGCCGTCATGTGAGGACCCCGCTGCCGTGGTCTGTCAAGTACACTTCTTCACTTCGAGTTCGAGAAGAGCAATGAAGTGCTGGTCTGAAAGAGAGGACTCTTTAGGAGGTTCCTGTTCAACAGACCACCGAACAGAATGAAACCTACCGGCTTCGGATGAGGCAGCAGCACACCGTCAACGCAACTGGCGCGCAGTCGTGCCGTAGCCATGCGAGGTTAGGACACCAAACGAGGAGAAGATAGCTGACAACACAGCTGCGCTACTGCTCTGGGTATGCGACGACAAGACACAAAAAGAATAGAGAACAGCCTTCATGTAGGAGATGTCGGAATGAAGAAGAGAGTACAAGAAGCCTTAGTGTCCCACGACGTCTCACTGAAGAAAGAACTGCTTCGCTGAAGATGGTATTCCTCAGGCCATACCGACAGCACCCCTGCCGTACATACACTGCAGTCTGCTGCCACTTGCCGTCCCTCTTCTTCGCTCCCTGAAGCTGTTCTTTGATATCCCGACTTGACGCGGGCTAGAGGGAACGACAGCGACTTTCTGTAGACCCTACCTATAGTAAGGATGAAGTGTCTGGATTTGTCCCGCCCTTCATTTCCGATGTGCATCCCGTAATGCTCTCGTGCGTGAGGCCGTAACTGTAACGGAGGGTTGCGGCAGTGGTGCATTCGAGTGAGTTGCGTGAGGAGTGGTCTAACAGGAGAGTGACTGGTGTCCCGGGGCGTAAATTACCTTTCCTCATCCGCACTCCAAGTCAGTAGGCGCAACGAGATACTCGCATGCAGAGACAGCTCTCTGCCACAGAACCTGACCTTCTTTGCGGATGGCCTCTATGCTGCATCCTCTGAAAAACGTCTCACCAGGGTCCGCGCGGCGAAGTTTGCAGGACTCCTTCGTGTCTCCGTAGTTGACGTTGCAAGAGTGTCCGACAAATACAACCCTGCAACCCTGGCTGGGCACGACGGTACCTCGTGCGGTGACTCTGGCTAACTTTACTTTACATTGGACCTTGACATTCTCGAGCTTTGTGCTCCTCTCGGACCAAGATGGTGGAAGCATGTGTCTCACTCAGGAAATCTGCTGGTCCGAAGCAGAACTCGACAAGAACATGAACTCTGAGATATCTAGTGGAGTCGTGAGCGTGCCTGGCGCGGCGAAGAAACTCGACTGTGCCCTACTGGGGGGACTACCGGAAGCGTGTTAAAACTGGACTGCGATACTATCTCTGTCGTGGGAAAAGAACGCCTCTCTTTTTTTTCCGCGATAGAATACGGCCAGACCTTGTGAAGACCATCTGTAATCTCCGCTGTACGGGCTGCGGGAGCGGCCCGTCTGTAAACGCCAGAAGATTAGTTGCACGAGGTGATGCCATGTGGTTGGGAGCCGTCCTCGTAGAAAGCATTGTCTTGTCTGAAGCCCTGAAGTCAGAGTTACACGGCGCCGCACTGCACCTCCTCTCCGGGAAGGCGCATTTCTTCCGTTGTCGCACCACGTGTACAGAGAGTGACCCGTCTGAGTCTAAGGCGCCGGAAGAGAACAGTCTTGGCAGCTGTACGACATGATCACGATGGGTCCCCAATCGGAGAATGAGGTCCCGCTATCTGGGCTTCATGCATGAAAGCTAGGAAAAGTCTTTTCGCTGATAATCCTGCACTTTCAACCTGTTTTCCGAAGCAAAGTGTCTTGCTCGTTTTCACGTCCCAGGCCGCAGCTTTTCCCCGGAACGAGGGGTGGGAGGGGAGAAAGGGTTGACGGCCCCTTCTCCTGACCGCTTCCCCCGGTTGAGGTCGGCGTCCCCAGTTCGCTGCCTGCCCGGAGGGCCGGGCGGGAGAATCTTCTTATCTGTGGTGAGACCCGAGTCAAGCGGTTGGTGTAGTAACAAGCAGTAGGACGAGCAAGGGTGCAACGAGTTTTTAGACGTCACCATCTACGGGAAGGGAAGAAGAAACAGGGAGGGGAGACTCCCATTTTCGCAGTGTCTTGCTGAACACTTTCCTTCTCCTTCGAGGTGCATCTGCTTTCTTGATTTCTTGGTCTGATTTGTTTACTACCTTCCAAGCTCTTCTGCCGCAAACAGGCCAGGCCAAGCAAAACGGCTCTTCTCGCCTCCTTCCCTCTATTCCTGGTCCTGCGCCTTCTCTTCGTCTTCATGGGCACTCATTCAATCACTTCTCACCCTCACTTCCAGTCACACCTCGCCTACCAAGGCTGTATCTGGTCAGCCTCTAACATCAATCGTAAGCCGACATTCTTACTCTTTGTAGTGATTCTGCTGGTGGCAGGCCATGTCTTCTCCCACCTCCACGACCCCCTAGCAGCAGAAGGAAAGGGGCAAGCTGTTATATTTCTCCCTGCCGTTCCTGGTCTTCAACCAAGATTTCCTCACGTAGAAAGACGCACTTGTCTTTTATCTTTTCAACTCTTTGAAGTACTTTTCGCGTTGCCACTTCTCTCTCCCTCCGCTGCTCGTGTAGTCTATTGAGCACTTTTCTCTTTTACAATCAATCTGCTAGGACGGACGCCGTGGTGTGTCTTGCACAGAGGAGGGAGGGCCTGAGATAACGTCACGCCGTGGCATGAGTCGTCATCACCCAAGCAGTAGATGACCACCCAAATCACCCTCAAAGGTAAAAGTTTAAGAGGACGAGGTTGTGAGCGATAGGAAAAGATTGCTTTTTTTAGTGTATTCGCTCTCTTCTCCCTTGTCTTTTTCAATTCTTTTCCTACTTTGCCGTTCTCTCCTCTTTTTTTCCTTTCATACCTTTCTTGACATCCAAGCCCCCTCCCCATCTAACTCTCTTACTCGTACTTACCATGGGAGGTGGCATGTTCCTCTCTTACAAAGGAGTCGGCGCACTTGTTTTTTTCCTTCGTTTCTTTCCCATCATTTCTCTCCCGCCCCATTTCTCTGGGTGATAACTTTCCCTTACGGGAAGTGATGGAAGAATGTCTTCGTTCTTTCTTATTTCAGTGCGTTGGAATTTCGCCTGTCTATCTCTTTTTTCAGTTCTTTTCAAAGGAATCTCCATCGAGCATAGCATAGCAGCTTCCCCTATCTCCTTCACCTTGCGCGCTTCTTATCAAGTCATGTCCATATTATTGTCTCGACTGATATTTCCCAGCAAAGGCAAATCTCTCTCAAGGTCCTTCTGTTCTCATCAGTCATTTTCGTGCGTTTTTTTCTTCTCTTTTTCGTCCTCTTGCCTTGAGCGGCAGGAACCGAAAGTCAATCAAGCTAAGGGCTAACTTTCATATCAGGAAGACAGGCGGGAAAGCATAAACTGCATTGATACTCCCGCTCGCCTAGGTTCTTTGAAAAGACAGGAAGTCTGCATTGATGCGATCATGTCACTCTGACTCAGGGTGCTTTTTGTTTTTTTTTGTCTTTATGCTCTTTCCCTTCCTAACATCTGTTGAGGCACTTTTCCAGCAGGACAGGAAGTCAATCAATCGCCAAGCAATTGAGCGTTTCTCATCTCCTTATTCTTCACGAACGCTATTTGTGAATCTTCTATTAAAGAAAGCGGAGATGCTTTGATTTCATACTTTTCTTTCCGCTATGCACGTTATCTCCTTCCATTCTGATTTCAAGAGAGATAACAAACCAAGCCCTTCAGCCGATACTCTCCGTATGCAATGGAACGATGTTACTCAACTCATCATAGAAAGTCTTCTATTCTTTCACAAAAGAAAGCGATGAGAGAGAGTGAAATCGATGCCTGGTGATTCTTATTCATGAGAAGTCCTCGTGCAAACCCTTTCCGAAAAGGAATCAGAACGCATCGTGTTGTCCATTTGAATTCAATCCATATCGCCTCCATGTTTTTTTCCTTTTTCTCTGGTACCCTTTCTCTTCTCGCTGGCATCTGCTGGTGGATGTACATCATACAGCAGACCATCCATTTCTAAACAAGGGAGAGTCCTAGAGAAAGTTTTCTTTTGTTTCTGCTTCTTCTCTCCTGTAGAGAGGTCTCCTTTGATAAAGAAGAGCGAACTCTCTTTCGTGTTTCCATCTTTGGTTCATCATCGACATCAAGAAAAACCTCCTTCTCTGGGACGAAATCCACGCGTGATCTCTTTGTCATCTGTCTCCTTGGATCTGTATATGCAACGGTCTTCCAGTCTCATAACTAGGACATGTTGCCTTTTTCTCTTTCTTCCTCTCTTCTTAGTCGACATCTGACCTCTCTCTTTTTTTCTCTTCTTTTCTCCTCTCCTTTTCTTCCGCTCTTTTACGTAAATTATCTTCATACACATCTTATCTGTATCTGAATACATCGTCATCAACATCCCCTCACGGACTCCGGTATCAGTCTTCTTTTCTCCTTCTTCTTGTCTTTCTTCCTGCCCCCCCCCCCCTATATCAAAATGACAATGGGGGGGTCTTCGTATTCGATGCACCAAGAACTCATTAATACCCGTACAGAGGCGATCTTTGCAGCCTTACATTTGAAGTCCTTTGTCTTACGTCTCCCTATAGCTAATGTAGCCGATGCAGAGAAGACGAGACAGGGGATCTACGAGAAGATTCTTAAGAATCGTTCCTATTCATGTACGCGTTCAAATCCACGAGATGAGCTAACAAAACAACCAGACCCCGAAGTCTCAGCTTCTCAGACAGCGGATATCGTTGCTCTTCTCTCTGCCCCTTCAACTGTTGGATTTGTTTTAGTCGTCGTTGAGGAGGCCGTTCAGAACTCCAAGACAGGAGGACAGCCTGAGTATTGTCCTGTTGGAGGTGGTATTGTAGAAGTGATCGATGAACATGAAAGGTCGATACGTGGATTATGGTATGTTATACATCACAGTTGTTTCTTCCTCATCTTCCTATCTCTTCAAACCCAGGGCCATCATTCATAGCTTGGATTCTCATACTAGACTTCCAGATAGATAGATTGGTAGTAGAGTACCGATGCTCGAGATGGTTGGATGGGAGGCATATGTGGAGATACACGTGATAATGATGATCATTGGGAGATATACGGGACCAAGTTGAGATGCAGAGATAAGCGAGAGAAGATGAAGGAGGGGAGGTACTCTTAGTTCTCTTTTATAGATCGAGAGAGGGGAATTTTTATGTTTGCGGGATCTTAGACAAGGGCGAGTTCAATAGATCATGTGCAGGATGGTGTCTTTTCACTAAGCGTGTTTGCTGTATGACCTTTCTACATTGTTCAGGCAGAGGGATAGATGGATAGGTAGACGCACGCACGATTCGTCCTTCTGAAGATGTAGAGCGAAGGAACAAAGAAGCAGTACTGTTGCGAACATGCACCCGCATACATACCTGATCATACATACACGAACGGTTGTATTCGGATATGCGTATAGAAGTACATTCTCAGGGACACGTACTACGCACGTGTGTAGAGCTCTCTGGGCTCCTCACTTTTCCGTTCCGTTTTTGTGGGAGAACAGCTTCACGTCTTGTCTAAAAGCTGCTCTCTGCTCAACTTTGCTATCCCAGCTGGTGTATAATATTCGTGTCTCCCTATTTCTCTGTCGAAGGGACGGAATTGACCTCATTCCTAGCTGTCTTGTTTCCTTCTCTTTGTATCTACCACACACCTGCATTCTGTTCTTAGACAGCTAACTCCAATCCCCCGTAGTTCGTTCATCTAACCTTTCTGTCCTTTCGTGATCTCAGAAAAAATTCTTTCCCTAAGAGGAATCCTCTGAATTCCTATCTGTCCTTTCTACTCGTTTTCATCGTGTCACCGTCCTTAGGGAAATGCTCTCGAACTTCTTTCTCGTCTCTTCTTTCTCCTGTTCCGTCTTCTTTTCTCCCCGTGAACAGGTGCCGTCGCTCCCTGCCAGCAGATTTCTCGAGTCTTCTTATGAAAGCCCTCTGTCTCCGAATCTTCGCACAAGCTTTTGAATGGCCTGATGAACCTTTACATTTGACTGGTGGAGCGAACGGCAGTAATACAGGAGGAAACGTAGGCAGTGGGTCCTCGGGTTCAGGCAGTGAGAGAGGTGGGGCTGGAGAACGAGGAGGTGGAGGTAGCTCAAGAAGCAGCTCAGCTTCAAAGAATCCCTACCGACTTGTCAGTTGTACAGAGAAGGCTCTATTGCTCTTTCCCAGAGATGCTGTTACCTTCCTTACTGAAAGCTTAATGCTTTCGAAGCACTGGGAAACAGAACTGGATGGAGGGAGTCACAATGACCATCCAACAGTCAAGTAAGCCGCCCGGGGTGTAAAGCGAAAGAACGAACCAAGAACTACTGAAAGGGGAAGAAGGCCTGAGGAATGTCAAGGAGGACGAGGTCTGAAGATGGTTTCCTAGAGGGTTTAAGTGGATATTCATGGGGAGAAGAGCGAAAAAAGAACACAATGTGTGTGTGTCTGTGTATAGCGATTTTCTTTTGTGATACGAAGGAGTGGCAGCCTTTAGAGTGTTGGTGATAGAATGAAGTTCGGATAAGAATGGGTGAGCGAGTATGTGAAAACAATAACTATATGGAGTGTATGGACACCTCCTCGGTGGATCTTGAGCCCGGGAGGAGAGAGACAGGAAGCTAGTTCTTCGTCAAAACCTCGGAAGTTCAACAAGGGAGCGTCACATCAGTAATCGATCACCGAGCTCTCTGTTTGAGGCCACTCTCGCATGCAGTTGTCCAATAAACCTCCTAGGCACTTTGTACTTTTCTATCTCTACGTGTGCGAGTACCCAGGACTCCTTCTGTGGAGGAAATGGACTACTCCTTTGTAACTATCGCTTGCTCCTTCAGTGTTCTATATACCTACGCACCTAGGTACATCTCCCTCTCTCGCGCGCGCTTCTTCCCCTACAGTACCGACATCTTCCTTGTGTTTCTTTCTCTAGATCTCTACCCCTAGACCTCGTCGTCATCGTAGCAGTGGTAAGTCATCCCTCTTCGTTTTTCTCCCTCACTCTTCCCTTTCTCTCCCCTGTTTCTTTCTCTTCCCGTCTCACTGTTCAAGAGTATCTTTTTAAGTTCGTTCTTCCTCTCATCTTTCTCTTCTCTTTTTTTCTTCTTCAGGTGTAAGTGTCAGAAGTTAAGCAAGCTTCCTGGGGCATGGCAGTTCTATGGGATCTGTGAGAATCGATTCTTGAACTATTGGAGACCAGGGCTTCAGTTTCGTAACTTCTTGCCTGACATTCCTCCTCCGGGTCTCTGCAACTATCTTCCTTTATCTCGTCAAAATAACATGCACTACAACAACAGCAACAGTACGGGCAATCATCATACCTCGTGCTCTTCTCCTGGGACTGGGGGGGCATCCTCTGGATCTACTTCTTCTAAAGGAAGTTACCATAGTTCGAGCTCGCGCCCTGGAGGAGAGGTCGGAAGAGGAGGTGAAAATGGACTCGAGAACGGGGCGGAAAGTGGAGAGAAGGAAAATCAATATACACCTACTTCTACAGGAGGCGGGGGGGGTTCTCTTGTACGTCAGAATGGAGATAGTCGGAGTGCTTCCAAGTATCATTATTATCATGGTGAGGGAATCGAAGGAGACCAACAAGGTGTGATGGCTTATACAGGTCCAGGGACACGACAAAGCAGTCGACGACAGCAGCAACTGCAAATGATGCAAAAGCAATATGCCTCAGCAGGGGGAGCACCATCTTCTTCTGGAATGTATTCCATAGCAGGAGGTGGAGGAGGAAATGCCACTTCTTCACCTGTATCATCGTCTTCTTCGCCAGGACTTCCCTCTTCTTCTCCGGCTGGAGTTTCGCCAACAACATGTACGACGACAAGGGGGGGTCGAGGTGGCGGGGCTTCAGCATGTGAGGGAGGGAGTGGAGATGGAGAGAAAGAAGACGAGGAAAAGCTATCGTCACGGAATGATGAAGGGAAGACGTCTGTAGACAATCCGGTAGGAGGATCGGATGAAGGGAGTAGTAGTAGTAAAGGGAAAACAAAGAGTGAGAAGAGTCTGTCGAGAGGAGGCGATAAAGTCCAAGAAGGGTCTGAGGAAGAAGGACTTGGTGCTTCATCGTCGACATCTTGTACTACTACTATAGAACAAGAGAAAGAAGGAAATGACGATGTAACTCATTCGCCATCTGTAGATGAAGAGAGGGTCCTGGGAGCAGGCGGAGGAGGTGGTGGAGAGACAACGACAACCACAACAGAGGAAGAAGATGAAACAGAAGCACCTTTAAAGACTACCTCCAAGACAGGTGTCGTTGATGTCCTTACTGAAGAAGAGGAAGAAAGACAAAAGAACAAGAAGAAGAACAGGAAAGATGAAGAAGATGACCATGCCTGCTCACCTCTCTCTGAAGGAGCTGCGGCATCTTCTTGTGGATTTGGAGACACTCCTGAGGGAAGTGGGGGGGGGAGTAGTTGTCGAGATCTTGATGATCGTCACCATAGTGAGAATAAGAAAGAGAGAGAAGAAGAAGAAGAAGATGTTCATCTTCACTCTCCCCAGCATACAGAAAGACCACAGGCTAACAATGATAAGACAGTCCTTGGTGACTCAGTTCATCTACCTCCGGCGAAGAGAAGTCGCGTCGGAGCATGCTGATACAAGATAGGGAGCAAGACAGGAGCCAAAAGGAAACATCTTCATAGACACTCTCTTTCTTTTCTCTCTACAGATATACATGCATGGACACAGTGTAGGTCGATCTCTTTCTCAAGGGAATCTCATAGAACATCAACGCGCGACGATGGTTTAGATCTTCTTTTCAAAAAGAAGGAAAGAAGAGATTGATTGCCCTTGACGGATTTGAAATGAAGTACAGCGAGTTAATGAAGTAATCTGTGCATAGTCAAGACATCAGTCGGCCTTTGGTCGTTATGTCTCCGGACTGAAAAAGGGGGGGGAAAGGTGACGCTCTCTTTTCGCCTTGACGCCTTTCGATCGGCAGTGTTCTTTACTTATCATATACGAGCAGGAAGCAAAATGTACGAGGAAATACTGAGAAGCTTCTGATCACGCAGCAGCTGTCCTTCTAGTCGTATCCCCGTGTATATGTGTATACATTTTATCTATCTCTGTTGTTTCCGCCGATCGAATTGCTTTGTGTATATATGTGCACGTATATCACCGCTGAAGAGTTTATCTCTTCCGATAGCGAATGTGCTATCCGTCTTCTTTTCTTTCTCAGAATGAAGCTTTACCCACCGTTGTCTTCCGCATGATGAGATGAACTGAAGAAAAAGAGGACAACTGACTGACTTCCCGATCCATTTCAAGTGTACTTTGTTCTCCATAGGAAAGGACTTCTCTTCTTTTGTGGCCGTGCATGCGATCACATGGTTTCTCATTCATTCTTTCTTTTCTTAAATAGTGATTTCTCAGGCAAGTGCGAATTTGAAAGAATGTCGGGAGTTCAACTTATTCGACTGGGATATCAACCACCCCACCCGTTTTATTTCGGGTGTATGTACACTGGGTGCACTTCCTCCGGTGTACAAACACCTCTTCTCTTGTATGTTCGCACAGGAGATGAAGAAGGCGGGGGAGGGGGGGCCTTCGTTTGAGGTTGAGGTATGGTAATTGATGGATTCCACAACTACCACAGCTATTATTATGGGGAGGGCCTGCCTCTGATGTATATGACAGCGGCCTGTCCCTTTTCTCTTGCCGGACGTATGAACGGAAAGATACAAGAGAACGCAGAGAAAAGTCACAGAGTATAAAAGAAGAAAGACAGGAGAAAGAGCGGAGGACTTCGGGTGTATGTGAAGAAAGCCTCCAACACCCGCCCCGTAGCGCAGTGTTTTCAATCCTGGGTTATCGAATCTTTGAGAAGCCAGGGGAAGGATAGGATTTGGTTGATGGAAATATAGACAGATAGATATATACTATTCTTAGTAGTACTATTGTACTGGGGGTCACTGCTCTCGCTTGAGGACTCAGGAAGACTGTGAGAGCGACCGAAAAGTCCAAGTGTATTCTCGTGAAGAAAGCGAGGGGGGCGGTAACTTCTTTCTATGAGAAAGATGTTTCTCTCGGTGTCTATTTTTGTTTCTGTCTTACGGTGTCCCTCCTTATTCTTTCGGGAGTCATGGAAAATTAAGAGGCAGTGTTTCTTGTGAAAGGATTGACGTCGTTCTTCTTGCTATGGGAGTGAACTGTGTTTAGGAGTCCAAGACACACTAATAAACTCGGAGAAAGAAGGAAAGAATGGCGCTCTGTGCATGCATAAATACCTCGCTCTCTAAACCTGTGTTGTGTCTATGTATGTATCTATCCATGGGTTTGGATCGAGGCCGCTCTGTAAGTATTTGAGTTCAGATAGGAAGCGAGAGCTCATCTAAAAGTAGACTCTCCCGTGCTCCGTTTTTTCCTTCTTTCGTTCTGTCGATGGATCGCTGAGTTGTCCTCTCTATAAGACGCCGTCAAATTGCTTGAAAGGGCGAGGGGAGGTGGTGTTTTGGTATATCTATCTTCATGCTGAGGACTGTGTAAGGTATTGCTCGAAGAAGGAATTGATAAGAAAAAGAACACTAAGAGTGAGGCTAATTTCTATGAAAGAGTTCCGGCAGATCCATCTGGCCGTGTGTCTATGTCTCTGCGTATCGCCCTTTGTGTGGGAAAATCTTCTCCTTTCTGAATCTTTGTCTTGACGTTCAGGAAGATCTATAGAAGACTAGCAAAGTAGATAGAAGAACACTAAGTAAGTAAGAAGAATAAGAAGTACAGAGGAAAAGAACAGCAGAGAGAAAGAAACAACCCTCCTAGGGGGCTCGAACCCCTGACCCCCAGCATAAAAGGCTCGCGCTCTACCGATCGAGCTAAAGAGGCTGATGCTGCCTCGAACTTCCAAGGAGGGCGGCAGTGGGTGACGGCAGTTGTTTCACAAGAGATTATCTATTGACGGTTGGGGTATCTAGCTTTCTGTCTTGTCGATGTCTCTCGCTTACTGCATGCCGCCCAGGAGACGGCTTATGATGAATAACTCTGTCTTGGCTAGGGCTGTCCCACCTGGTTCAGTTATGTCTGTCTAACAGTGGTCTTCACTGCATGTCTTTTTCTTTTGTGCATGAACTGGATTCATTTGGTCCATAGAGAAGATCCTCTCTCTGTCTTCTGTTCCCCTGTAGGAGAGAGGTGGAAGGAATGCCACAGTTTGCCTAAGAGAGAGAGGGAGAGAGGCGAACAGAGCAAGGATTAAGGTAGCTAGGACTTCATAGTAGTGGTAGTGATCGGTCACGATAACGCGATTTCAGTGACGTCTTTTCCTTTCTTTTTGCTCGTTCGCTTATAAGAAGAATTCATTGGTTGCTGCTGTATGCATACATGTATGCGTTTACTCACTCCTCTTGTTCCATTTGATAGTAGAGAGAGAGGAAGGAGAAAGAAAGTCATAACTTTTTTTCTTTTCGTTTATCTGTTGCTGCTTTCAATGAGGGGTTGACTTCGCTTTTCTGTTCTCCGCTCGGGAAGCGTTAGTTAGCATTAATATGGCTATGACATAGGTATGAACAGGAGTCACTTGCACCGTGTCCAAAGGAGACAAGGAAGGCGAACAACGCTGTTGATGAAAAGAAAAGAGAAAGATTTAGGATGGTGACCTCAGAAGGGAGAGGAAAGCTGTATCGAGACACAGCTCATTCTTATATGGGAATGAAGGGGATGTTTGTATGTGATAACAGAATTGTTTAAAGGGATCTTCATTCTCGGTGAGGATCCTCGGTCGCATTGTTGACAAAGAGATCCATTCTGTTTTTCTACGATCTCAGTCGTTCATTCATCTCCTTCTGTCCGTCTTCTTCTTAAGATGGTTCGACACATACAATGATGGATGCATGTGCTTTCTGTCATACACACGCACCAAAACCAGTGGTACAAGCAGGAGAACCTCTGTGAATACACTTGACGAGGTGTATGTACACCTGAGGACTTTCAGGTCTACGTACACTTCAGTTGTCTACCCAGGGAAGCTCTGAACATTCAGTCACTGATGAATCATACTAGACTGCAAACAGCTTTCATATCGAATTTGGTTCTCCAGAGACAGTGTCCGTAAGGTGGGGGGGGGAGGGGTAGGGCAGGGTCAGGCAGGGGAGTAAAGCAGCATCATCAGTGAAGTTTGAGAAAAGAGCGTTGTTAATGATTGACTTCGCATGTTTGCATGTGGGAAGAGTCACCTGAAGGAGCTTTTTCTCTCTCTTTCATTTCGTAAAAGAGATTGTCCCGATATACAACATATGCTGGATCACAACTCACTCGCTCCGTTTGTCGTATTTTTGCTGGGCACCTCGCTGGCGACTATCCCGCCGTTCATTCTCGTGTATGCATTTCATACGTACACACATGGAGGTGCATGCATACGTGGAGAGGGGAAGGGTGCTGAAGGAGGATGAAGAACTTGGGACTTCTTTTCTCTCCCAAGTTCTTTGAAGTGATTGTCTTCTTCAGGACATCAAGATCCCCCGGAGCGAGGAGAGGGCAATGGGCAGGCGATTCTTCAGTGAAGATTGGTTGACAGTTGTTTGAATCTTCCATTTCGTTTTCTCATCTTGTTCTGCTAGACGACATAGATAGAGAGGGGCTGGATATGATGGGACGGCGCGATAGTAGGCCAGACGTCTCTCCTCTCTTTCTCTTTGCAGGGTTGAAAAAGTCATGGATGTGTGCCCATCACCTACTGTGGGAGCTAGCTAGCTAGCTAGCTCGATGTCTGTTGAAGAGCCACAACAAAATGGTGGGCAGGAGCAACAGTCATTCTTGTGTGATGATTCCTCGTTTCTTTCTATTCCGTATACAGAAGAGAAACGCGACACAGATCGATGTATCGATCGACCGATCCCGTTTTCGTGGTCTTACTGCGTTTTCTTTGTTTTGGATTCTAGGGAGAACCACATGCTTGGATCTCCCTAAGATGAATCTATATGAGAGAGGGGAAGGAGGCAGGGGGTGGCCTGGGGGTTCGTCGTCTACTTACGATGAAAGATTAAAAATGATATCTTTCATTTTCACTTTGTTTTCCAAGCTAGCATTGTTTTGATTCTTCTTATTCGTATTCTTGTTACTTTTGTCTTTCTTCTCTTGTTTTGAACTTCTTAAAGGAAGCGCCAAAGAAACAGGCACTGTTCGAGTCTGCATGCGCGCATGCATGCATTGTTGTTCTTCCTTCTTCTAGCAACAGAAGAGGGAGAAGACGCTCCAGGAAAGAAGAGGAAGAAAAAGAAGAACATGGAATATGTATGGCTTCTGTTGTCCTGCTACCAGGATGGGATAGATAAAGACACTCGAGAAGAAGAAGATTCTCTAAGTTGTGCATGCGTCCTTCATCGTTAGAGGGAAGAAGATGCGCTGGTGTTTCTCTCGAGGGAGATAGGTCCCATATCTCTTTTCTAACCTAGCATACATGCACTGATAGCTATATAGACTTACCTATCTATCTTATCTATCTATCTATCTTTATATCCATATAGACATGTATCAGAGAAAGATGTATATCTCCATTTTTCTCTCGTGATTCATCTAAGACATTCATAGTAGTAGGTCACAGGTCAAGCAGTGCTGTGTCATTTTTAGAGGTGTCCAAGAACGGGAAAGGATGTGCTTGTTGGCAAGGTGTACAGACACACATCCACCCATAGCTGAAAAAGTGGGGATAGGTATTACATACAAGATCTAGACATAAGGAGGGAGAAGCCCCGGCTAATACCTTCATTATAAGTCCTTTTGTAGAGTTGCTTCTATCTGACAATTGAAAACTCTAGACTTATAGACACACGCATGCAAGAAAGCCATGGATGTCCAGGAGGAATGAGTGAACGTCATCTCCCTCGCCTCATGCAGCAGTATTCAGCTAAGACATTCCTTCCTCGTAGACACCTCAAGCCGAGAGAAATCATGAGTGGACACCCAGCCATCTATCATTCTATCTATCCCCTGAAAGACCTAGCTGTAGCTCTCCTTGTAGTGATCAGACGCATAACACGAGGAGCAATCTTACTCCTTTCTCTTGGCCACCTACCATCTAAAGCAAACGGCGCATGCGCCCTTGAGGATTACACTCGGTTCATATCATCTCTTTTCTCGATCAAATAGAAAAGCCTGTTTGAAGGAACGATTTCAAGAGGTATGAAAGAAAGATCATTGTTCTCTCTTCGCGACTCGGAGAAAGGGTCTTGAGAGATGGACGATCTCTTTCTTTCTTCCTTTCTCCTCTCTCTCTACAAGAGAAGAAAGTAAGGAGGAAAGAGAGGCGAGAGAAAAAACCGAAGTCAACTGAATGAAATTCTCTCTAAGTCTCAGGGAGACATGTTGCTCAGATAAAATCTTCTCAAGGAAGGCAAGAGTGTTAACTCTGAGAAAGGCATAACAAGAGCTGTCCTCATGATGCTATCATATCCTTCTTTCTTAATGCCTCTTCTTTCTTACAGATGAAGAGCCAGAGAAGAGGGGGGTTAGGGCATGCATGGATAAATGAAGCTGGGAGTTCCTGAACTCCTCTTAATGAGAGTAGATTCCTATCTTTTCTGGATTTCTTATTTTCATAGAAACATGAGAGAAAAGGTCTCTCTGTCTCTTATCCTAAGAAACGGATAGACGGGAGGTTCGCATGCGTGAAAAAGAAAAAGCCGACGAAGAGGGAAATGAAAGAAGAAAGAATGTTTTCTATGCGATCAGAAAAGAACCAAGCATAGAAGTCGAAATTAAGCTCACCCCTATCTAGACCTCATTCACCTCCACAAAGATGGATGGATCACGAAACACACCATGCTTCCTTTCTCTTGCCCCTATATATTGATATATATAGATAGGGATGACTGATGAACAGATAGACACCTGAAGAGAACAGACAGGTAGACTGAAATTAACAGAAACACATAGATAGAGTGGGGAAAGTAGGGAGAGGCATGTTGCTGATGTGTAGATATCACACCGAATCACCAGGTGGTGTATATACACATGGAGAGAGAGGGAGAGAGAAAGACACCCAAGAGGAGACATCTCCAAAGAAGGAAAGGCTTCATCCGAGGCGAAGGCCTCTGCATGCGGGGGAGCGATCTCTGGCAAGTTGAAATATCAAATACAAATGTACCAGCAAAAGAAGAGAATCCATCGTTCGGTAGATCTACGACTAGACAAGACAAAGAAGAAAGGAAATAAGGCAAGATTAGAAAAATCCACTCACACATCTTGCACCATACAAAGAGGCCTCATGAACACGGCGATAAACATGCATGCATATACATATATATGCATGCATACATCTATAGATAGATATACATGCATACATATCTACATAGATAGATATACACTAGTCTTGCTCGGAGGGAGATGAGCATTCTTCTGTAGGGAGGGGGTGGAGAGTCCCTCTGAGATGACAAAGGAAGATCAGCAGGCAAACTCCTTTACCAGTGTGCGTCTCCCCATCTTCTATCCTTTCTTTCTTTCCTTCTTCCTTTCTCCCCAACGAGACTGTTCACATACAGACTGAAAAGGGAGAAACTAAACAATCGATCTCCCCCTTTTCTCTGTGTCACATCAATCTTCTTCTTCTTCTTCTCCTTTCTATCTTTCTGTCCGTCTGTCATCCACCCTTACTCTCTTTCTCTTTCTTTCTTTCTTTCTTTTTCTTTCTTTCTTTCTTTGTTTCTTTTTCCTGACTCTAGGCAACCCAGTGAAGAGAGAGAAGGACTCCTCCTCCTACAGTACAGTAGAGGTGAGATGGGTGTGATACCTGGTAGCTAAGACCCATACAAAAAGAAGACGAAGAAGAAGAAGCGTCGCTTTCTCACCTCCTGACTGCTCCCCTCGTGCGCATGCCTAACTGAGAGAAAAAAAGAGAGGCGCTAGTCCGGAGAAAGAGAAGAAAATTGGGAAAGAGAAGAAAGACAGAAAAGAGAGAGAGAAATCAATAAAGAGGGACAGAAAGAGACACATGACAAAAACAACAACAAGAAGAAGAATCTAGTGGTGACCTGCGCGCCAAGTTCTTCTGTATCAAACTCCTTCTTTCTATCTCTTACCCCCTTTCTGTACTACTCAGGTAGACAGGTCTATGAGAGTAAGATTCCCTTCTCCTTCTTTTCCGGGTAATGAAGAGCCCAGCCATCTTCTTCTTCTTCTTTACCTTCTTCTCCCTTCTCTGCCATCACGAACATTTCTCCTAGCTCCATTCGTGCTCATCTTAGTGATTCTCTTCATCTCTACTGTCTCTGCTTCTTGAGAAGACTTCATTTTCATATTACCCTCTCTCTCTTTTTCTCTCCTCTCTCTTTCTCTTTCTTTCATCGGTATCTCTCCCTGGATCACCCCTGTCTCGTCTCCTTCTGTGTCTTCAACAGGTCCTCCAACCCTTCTCCTTTTCTTCACTTCAACATCAGAAGAAAAACTTGTCTCCTTCCTTCTTTTCTCTCTTCTCTCTCTCTCGCCATAAGGCTGAAGCGAGAAATTTCTCTTTTCTTTTCTCTTTCTTCTTCTGCTCCATTCCATCTCACCTTCTTGAGACACGTCTACGCGAAGAGAGCATCCACATGACTGCGGTGCCTGTAAGGACAGCTACACCTAGAAAGAGGAGAAGCTTTCTCTTCTTCTTGCAGTCTTCGTCCCCGTAGAAGAAGTCCGAAAGCTCTGAGAACCACCTCGTCGGAGAAGACCAGCGGCTCAAGCAACTTGCCCGAGTTAATGCTTGTCTCCTGCACGAACCGAAGAGAGAGACACAGAAATTCGGAAAAGATAACAGACATATAAACAGAGTCAAGATAGATAGACAGCTTGATAGAAAGAGTCAAGATGGATATTCAGTCCAAACTTAGAAATACGTATATGTATATATATATGTATATGTATATGAGCCTAGGTGTGCTCATGTGCACTTCTTCGTAGGGGTGTATATACAGGAGTGAGAGAAGTTCCTCACCCCTCCTGATGTTAACTGGCGATGCCTTCTAGTCGGTCGCATAAGAAAGAAAGAAAGAGATGCGGAAGAAAGAAAGAAAGAAAAAAAGACGCACCAAAGAAAGAAAGGGAAAAAGACAGGAAAAGAAGGCGATAAGAAATAAAGAGACAAGAAAGATGCTTGGAGTTGTATAGATGTTGCGGGGTGGTATGGTATGTTACCTAGTATACGATTCCCATTCCTCATCGACGGGTAAGTCCTCAGGCCACGCAGGCGTTTCGCTCCACTGAAAGAAAAAGAGAAAAAGAGAAGAAGCCACGAGACAGTGAAAGAGAGAGGACCGGGCTATAGAAAATTCACCTTCTTAAGTTCTTCACATACATACTATACCCATGCAAACACTCTCCTCAGACAAAGAATGTCTTGTCTATACGTAGTTGATAGACATACCCACATCTCTCTCTCTCTATATATATATACATGTACAAGTTTGCATGAATACACATGGGTAGAGAGGGGAAGAGAGTGAGGGCCTTTAATCTCTCTGTCTGTCTTGGCTCTATCATCAAGGTCTTTAAGACACCAAGTGACCAGACGATCTTTCCCCTGCAGTCGAGGCCGCCCACTCCTACCTCGCTACTACACATAAGAAGCTATCAAGTCTAACAAGGGCTATAACATACATATACATACAGGAAGTGTATGTATATACGTGTATATATATCTACACATATAAATGCAGGCTCTCGTCGATGACGTCTTGGAGAAAGAGAAACTCCACAAAGACCCTTTGCAGACATCTACCTCTCTCTCTCTGTCTGCGGGCAAGTCTATACATATGTTCATATGTATGCGTATACGAGCGGATACACAAAGAAAGAGATCCCTTGATAAGTCTAACGATCTCCTTGAAGCTAGATCCATCTAGCTGTCGAGAAGAGGAAGAAGAAGACTTACAGGAATCATTTGATGTGACGAGGAAGGGGAAGGGTGAGGAAGAGAAAGAAGGTACGACTTGACCTTCCCTTCTACCGCTGTCTCAGTTCTCGCAAGGAGACTTTTAATTTCTTTAGGACCTGCATGCATGCATGCAAACAGAGACACCCCTGTTCCAATCTCCGACCTCCAAGCTCTCTACCCAGGACAGACATATACACCCTTTGTCGAAAGAAAGGAAGAAAAGATGAAAGAATCTTGATATCTTTCCACATCCAAGAGTCTTGGTGCTTCTTCATGAAGTGTTCTTCATCCTTCGCAGCCGACGTCTTAGACACAATCGAGAGAGAAAGGAAAGAGAGAGAGAATTAGAGAGACACAAATTGGTTAGCTAGCCCCAACACCTATCTAGCTATGTATAGAGAGAGCGTGAGAGGAGAAAGAACGAGAGAAGACGGCGAAGAAAGAGAAAGAGAAAAAATTTACATACTACTCGAACTCCTCTCCGAAGCTCCACCCCTCGCCTGCATGAATGCTGAGTAGCAGAAGACTTCAAAGGGAGCTGAACTACACAAAACATATCTGATACCTTCACACCTACCCCTCGCGTAGAAGCGCTTGGCTGCTCGATATATACATGTATATATACATATATATATGCATATACATACATACAAATATACAGGGAGAGCAAGAGATACATGTATAGATATGCATGGTGTATAAACTCAGCTTCGCCACCCTGAAGACAAGAAGAGATTTACGTCTTTAAGAAGGAATTCTTATGACTGTCTCTCCTTCTGTCTATCGCTCTTTTGCTCTCTCCTCTCCGAGCCTCTTCTTCTTCATCTTTATGTTTCATCTCTTTTCCTCCTCTTTCCCTTTCGCTTCTTCTCTAGTAGAAGAGGGTCTCAACTTTTTTCTCCTTCTCTTCTTCTTACCTGAGATGGCGACGCATGTGATCATGGGGACTGCAAAGCACGTCTCCCGAAGAACATCACAGACATCCTGCAGAGAAATCCTCTGCATATGACACAGAAAGAAAGAAAGAAACAAAGAAAGACCATAAAAAAGAAGAAAGGAAAGAATGAAGGAAAGAAGAGATAGGATACAGGAACAACATTTATTTCTCCTGTCTGTCTTCTTTGACCACGAAAAAAGGAGGATGGAGAGAGATAGAGAAAGATATCGACGTGAAGCGGATCAATAGCCTCCTTGTCTGTGTCATGCCCCCTCTTGTGACGACTCTCAGCTCTCGTCTTTCTTCTTCTTCTTCTTCTCGCTTTCTCTTCCAGTGGGTGTCGAAAGGATAGTGAGGTGAATTGACCATGTGATCGAAGCCAAGGAAGAGATTTACGATACTATGGAACAAGGAGGAGGGAGGGATGAAAAAGGCAAGAAGGAGGAGAAGTCTAGATAGAGACACGCATAGAGCTACGGACGCGCTTGTACGCGTGTCTATGTAGATTTACATAGAGAGAAAAAGGCAAACGGGACTTTTCTTCTACCTCTCCTCCCCCCCTGTGTGATGACCATTCAATGTGAACCCCATACATGGAAAAAGAAAGAAAGAGATAAGAGAGAAAGAAAGAAATTAAAGAAAGAATGAAAGCAAGAAAGAAACAGAAGCTTCCTTGGTCTTTACCTCGTAGAATTCAGGGATTTTCTTGATGCTGTCGAGATCTTTCGGAGAGGTCGGAAGTTGCAAGCTAAACAGAAGTGTCTACAAAGAAGAGACACAGAGACAAACAGAAAGAAAGAGTGAGAAAGACGAAAGAAAAAGAGAGAGAAAGAAGAAGAAGAAGAAAAAAAGAAACAGTTATGTCCTATCCTGCATCTTGCATCTATCTATGTTTGATGTCCCTCTCTGTCCATCTATCTACGAGGAATCTACCCATGTTTGAAGTATGTGCGGACGTGTAGTGTATCTACAACTCAACCTCCATCTCTCTCTCTTCCCACCTCTTTTCCTCCTTCTGAAAAAGAGAGGCAAAACCTCTAAATGACAAGCAAACAAAGACGGAAACAGAAGCGAGAGAAAGAGTGCGTATGTGTGAGGAAATATACAGGCAAATCCATGAAGAGATTCTAAAGATGAAAGAGCGAGCCAACGAGACAGCCCCAAGACCACTCAAGTCAGTAAGAGCAAGAAAATCACTATAACCAACTACTTACACTTTCAACTCTTCACTCCACACCTCTCTCTCTCTCTCTCTCTCTCTCTCTAGATAGATAGATAGATAAACCTATACATATATGTGTACGCGTATACATGTACAGATGTAGGTGTATCAATCTATGTGACTTTTTGTGGCTGACTAGGAGAGATGTAGAAAACGAGGTGTATTTTCATCTTGCTTGGTCTTTTTCTTTTCTTTTGTATGAGGGAGAAAGACACAGTGGCTGTTTATGCATGTGTCTGTGTGTCTAGCTTACGAGCCAGTAGTCGTTTGTCTTGAAGCTCGTTGTGAATCCGCTTGTTAACACCTGCTTTGCCTGACAGGAAGAAGCAGAGAAAGAAGAAGAAAAAATGAAAGAGAAGAAGAGAGAAAAGAGAGAAGAGAAGAAAGAGATACAAGGAAAGGCAGTAGGCATACACAAAAAATGCATGCGCAGGTGGAGCAGGGAGAATAAATCCAGGGCATGAGAATCTCAGGGAACTTTTGAGAACTTTCACTCGAACAACTCAGACTAGCACATGATCTGTCATTTACCTATTTACCGACCTATCTTTAATCTATCGATCTACCTATCTTTAATCTATCGATCTACCTATCTTTAATCTATCGATCTACCTACCCAAGGAGGATGAAAAAGAAGAAGAAGCGATGGAGACGAAGACGGATGAAAAGAAATGAAAAGAAATCCTCGCCTTGAAATCGGTGACCTGAAACGGATAAGGAATACATCTGTCTATCTATTGATCTATCTTCAACCTAGCTGGTTTCTTAAGTCTACCTGTCTCTCTACCATTACACTAGCTATCTTTAATCTATCTATCTGCAATCTATCAAAAAGATATCTAGCACTTCTAGGCTAACAGGCAAAGACAGAAAGAAAGGGACAAGAAAAACGGAAATAGGAAAGAAAGAAAGAGATGAAGAAAGAGGTGAGACGGCAAGAAAAAGAAAAGGCACGAGCACGAGCAGATAAGAATAGAGAAGGAAAGAGGAGTCTTTGTCGTTTTCTAGACATACAGCATGGTATTCCTCTCTTGTAGGAGGGTGATGTGTACAAAGGTCTCTTATGACGCAACACAATGAATCCCACGCTTTAGCTGCATAAGCAGGCCGAGGCGTCGCTCCGAATATAAGGACGCCGCTATCTTGAAACTCCAACGAGGCTGTATGGCATGAGAAAGAATAACCCAGCTGTCGCTTCTCTCTCATCTCACTGAAAGGAAAGAAGAGAAAAGAAGACAAAAGAAAGACGAATTCCTTCGTCCATCAGAATGAAAAAGAAGAGTGAAGAAGAGATGTGAACACAGAAACGACTGACGGTTTAAAAATAGATAGATAGATGTATTAAAGATAGATTAAAGATAGATTGAAGATAGATAGAAAACGTGTACGTCTGAGCGTGTGCGTGTGAGTGCCATAGGGAGCATCGCCACAGACGCATGCGTCTATTGTATGCTATCTATCTATATATATCTATATATATACATACATGTATATTTCTATCTATGTCTATATATCTAGGTTATACCTATCGTTACAGTATGCATGCATGTGTATACATACCTATAGAGAGGCAGAGGTGTATATATGTGTAGATAGAGACTGAGAGAAGTCAACAGATATCTAACTAAAAGACACCTAGTAATTAAAAGAAAAAGCCAGACAACCCAAAGTAATACATATGCCAACACATATACACACATATACATATATATATATATATGTGAAAGAAGAAGAAGAAGCTATCCAGAGAGCGAGCTCATGACTTCGACGATGAGAAGGAGACAGAGAGGTCGAAAGATAGAAGTATCGACCGAGAAAGTAAGAATAAACGATATGTCTGTGTGTTCGTCTACTTCTCAAAGAGGAAGAAGAAGGAGAGAAAGACATCTGTGTCTCTCAGTCGGACAGCTACTAGTAGTACTCCTGCTGGTATGAGTTCTATTGGAGCCCGAAGCAACTGCTACTTTTCTCACTAGTATCCTTCTATAATTAGAAGGCGATCTTCTCCATTCGCATTGTTTGAGCTCTCTAGATCGTCACATTAGATATATATCAGTATATCTATGCATACATATATATATATATATAGGTGCATGCATATGTGTGCGTTTTTATGTATGAAGAGATGGGTAGTAGGAGGGAGGCAGATGCAGCCCTTCTTTCTTTCTTTTTCTTCTTGTGTTATTTTACGTAGGCATATTCAGAGGTCGGGATAGTGATCGTAATGTGTAGAGACAGCTCCTCGGTCGTTGTCGCTGCATGAAGAAATCTACACATAACAGACAAAGAAAGAAAGAGAAAGAAAGAAAGAGTGAGAGAGAAAGAAAGAAGGAGAAGAGAAAGAAACTGATCCGAGACAGAAAATGATCCGTACATAGGACAACAGTGTCAACATACACCTCAGCATACACACACACGTAGATCGACATACAGACATAGGTCTGTATAGAGATACCAATATATACCAATACACCTATCTATCTATCTATCTATCTATGCAGCTATCTATCTATGCAGCTATCTATCTACATATACCTATCTATATATCTATATCTCTATATAGGCAATAGGACTGTGAATGTGTCTATCACAGTAGCTACTGCGATAACCCCCAAAAAGGACTCACGAAGAGAAAGAGAAAGAAAGAGAGAAAGAAAGAAAGAGAAAGAGAAAGAGAGAGAGCCCTAAGTAGGAAGAGAGAAGCGATACATAACTTTCTTCTTCTTCTTT
>NW_027153082.1:0-55204 GCF_002600585.1 Cystoisospora suis
GGCTTTGGCGGGCATATCAGCTTCCTTGGCAGCCGACTCGGATTTCAGCAGGGCACAAAAAAGCTGTGAACTACGCCGGACCTAGGAGCTGTGGTAGCTTCTTGGGATCGCAAGGGCGGGCGCGGCACACGTGAGATCCCGTCTAGCCGGGCAGGATCTCGGCCCAGCCCCTGCAACGTTGTCGCCCTTAGCATCGACGGGCCAGCCGGGTACTAGCGTTTGGCAGGGGGCCGAACGCTAGTGGTCGTCGCATGCACCCGTACATGCAGATCGATGGGTTGATTCTGAGAATTTCTTCTGTTTTGAGCAGTCTCAAAAAACCAGCCAGTTTTGTGAACGCGCCTTTTCAGGGCGCCTAGAGCCGGTGAACGCAATGGACGGCGACTTATGGATCGACGAGTTTTATCATCAGGGAAGTAGCGACGCTGGGGGGGGTTCGGGGCCGCCCGCCACTGGGGACACGCATCCGGCCCTGCGGCTCCACGCGTTGAAGGAGGAAATTTTGAATCAGCTGCGTATGGTCGTTGATCCAGATCTGCTCAGGGATATTGTCAGCCTGGGGTTTGTCCGAGGTTTAGACATCGACTATGACAGCGGTAAAGTCGCGTTCGAGCTGCGCTTGACGACCCCAGCATGTCCTGTCAAAGATGACTTTGTTTCGCAATGCAAAACGCGCTTGTTGAGTTTGGAATGGATCAAGGAGGCAAGTGGACCATGCATCTCAAGGCCCTTCACCCTGAGCTACTGATGGTAGCCTAAATCCTGTGCCTGGTGCGGTGCTCGCAGTGCTGGTCCGAGCGTGCAACGAGGGGAAGCGCTAAAACCGTATTCACGGAATCCTAGAAACATGGGAGCTCTTGTTCGTCTGAGGAGCATTCTGTTGGGTGACCGCCCTGGCCCCCGTGTCAACGGGGATGCCGACAGAGTCTCTGGCGGTAGCGCTGCGCAACTTGCTCGCTCCAGGCGTGATGTCATTATTATATTATGAAGTACCAGCTGCAAAACGCCGCCGGCACGTCGGTACAAGGCTCGTCAAATGTGGCCACTTTTCGCCTCCCTGTGCTGGAAATCGTTTCAGAGCAGGTCGTAGGAGTACGGCCCGCTTTTTGCGGGGGGCGTAAGACCGGTTGTCTTGAATTTGTCCGTCTCTTGGTTGCTTACGTCTGGCTTAGCGCATCATCGCGCCGTAATTCCATTTTGGGCTCTTTTGCCGCTGCAGGTGGACGTACGTCTTAGCAGCCAGAAGCCTTCGAGTTCGACGAAGGTTCCTGACGGTTTAGAAAAAGTTTCTTTCGTCGTTGCCGTGGCGTCATGCAAAGGAGGTGTTGGGAAGTCAACCGTTGCTGTGAATCTAGCCTTCACCCTAAAGCAGCTTGGGGCCGAGGTTGGCCTGCTTGACGCTGATCTCTATGGCCCCAGTCTGCCAGTCCTGCTGCCACTCAAAGACACGACGGTGTACTTCGAGGACGAGGGTACAAGGAAGAATGCATCAGCACCGGGGAATCACAGGATCTTCCCAAAGACTTCTCAGAAGAGACTGGCAGCCTCTGATTCGACTCGGAAGGGAGGACAGCTGATTGCATTTGAAAAAAGAGACGGAGAAGCTGCGGAGCGGTTTGCGTCTCTTCGGATGTCGGATACAGCGACTGGCGGCTCGCTGGAAGACCAGCCTGCTCATACACCACCCAAGTTGAAGCCTTTGGTGCATGCCGGCGTAAAACTGATGTCTTACGGCTTCATCCGCAACGCAGGCTCTCAGGTTGGTTTCTCAGCCAGCCGAAGAACTGGCAGGAAAGATTCAATCATTTCGGCGGGACACATCAGACTTGACGATGTGAAACTCTTCAGTCACACATTCTCGTCCATTGTTTCGCGCATAAGGGTCGACGATCCGTGTGTGGTGGAAGTGTGGAACGTCTTAGCCTCCCACGGACCATCTAGGCAGCCGCACAGCTAGGATGGGCACCAACTCTGAGCTCGGCCTCGGCAAGGCACTTGACGGAGAATAATACACCTCAGTCTGTGTCACCCCGTGCCAACTACCGTAGAACACCCATTGGAAGGCAACTGCACGGTGCGGCAATACTGGAAGGTGCTTCGTGGGGCGTGCTCCATCTTCGTTTACTTCCCGATTCATTTTTTCGCTACCAAAGGGTCAGCTGCTGCGAGCCGGAGATGCCTGCTTCGTGCTGGCTGATCTGGATGCGGTGTCGACCTCAGAACGAGGAGGAAAGACGGGGGCCTTCCTGCACTGCACTGTCACGGGCCCTTCGTTCTGAGCACACGCGGAGTGCTTTCTCTATCAGGGGGAGTATGTAGAGGCTCTGCAACGTGTTTCGTTCATAGCATTGTCCGGCCTTCGCAGCCGAAGCTGCAGTGCTAGCGGCATTCTGGCCTTTCCGACTGTGCCAGTGTCCAGCAGGCTGGCAGGCCCGGCTGAAACACAGGTTTCTGTCTCTGGCAAACTGACTTGTTCTGTTTTCCAGGGGTTTTCAGCTCTTCGAGGACCTTTCGCGAGCAGTGTAATTGAGCAACTGCTAACTGGAACTTCCTGGGGAGAGCTGGATTACCTTGTCATCGACTTGCCTCCGGGAACGGGCGACATACACATTACCTTGTCACAGGCTGTGAAAATCGACGCGTGCGTTGTCGTCACTACATTGCAGGCTCTCAGGTGGGATGGGCTGTTGAGCGTACAGACGGCCGTGCAATTGCCTGGGTAGTGATTGTGACCTCAGGTGCTTTGAATGCCCAAGTGGGTGAAGCTCAGCGCCCATGGTATACAAACAAGAGTGTTGTCTGTCTGTTTGTTGTTTTGACAGCGTTGCAGATGCGGAAAGAGGGATCAAGATGTTCAACGAGATTGGCATTCCAACGGTCTGTGTGGTACAGAATATGTCATATTTTGAGTGTTGCGCGTGCCAGCACAGGCAGGTTCTTTTCCCCGAAACAGAGAGTGTAGAAGTACTGGCGCTTCTCGCAGACGCACCGCATGTGATCAAGCTCCCTGTGGATCCCCGCCTTTCTCTGGGGTCGGCAGCTCTGCGAGTCGCGAGGTCAGTGAAGGACAGGGACGATGAACACGCTGGAGGCGTTACAGACGCAGTGTTCCCTTTTGTTGAACAGTGCAAGGAGACCGAATCTGACAAGGTCAGTAGACAGAGGAGCGTTGGATTTCCTGAGGAGCATCGTCTTTTGGCCCACGAGACACGCTATGACCCTGTTCGAGGACAGCTGTTTCCGGTGAAAGGTGGGGGGGCTCTTCGAAGTGCTGAGTGAGCTAGAGTCTTCACGAACCGACCTGGAGACTGCACAGAAGTGAAAAAGAAGACACAGTAGGCTTCTGAAAATGCGCGATAGGGCAGCAGCACTTGCCAAGTTACCGAGGTGCGCACGAGCTGAAGCCACCTGCCAGTGACTATACACTTGTCAGGCTGGATCCTGGCACGGACCGCTTATATGGCGTGGCTCAGTCACGTGGGCTGCGAGGTGAGTCAATAAAAATCGCCATTGTGCGGCACAAGCTGCGTTCTGCGTTGTGGGAACGTTTTGTGTGCCGGCAGGTTTGGCAGCTTTTTCGTGAGCTGGGCTCGCACGTTGTTCGAGAGCTTTCGTGCCTACGATTTGGAACGTCGCCCCCGTCTGTCACCTTGGTTGATGAAACGCACATCGAAATTGCTCTTCCTAGAAGGAGGTCGAGACATACTGTCGATCGGGCAGGTACGCGCTGCCACACCGGGGGTAGGGTAGCGCCCCGCCTTACTAGTGGCCTCGGTGTGAGCCAGCGGTCTCTCACGGCTTGCCCCGAGTTGGCGCCTTGTACAGGGACAATCGGAGAACGGATGCGTTCCCCGCCGTTCGCTGTCGTGCGGCATAGCAAGCAGGTGCTGCCGGAAGCCCGGAATGCAAAGAGCTGAACCGCTGTTGCGGTAGCATCGCCGGTTCGCCAGTGTACTCCCTCGTAGAACTGTTGCTGGCGTTCTTTCATGGCAGTGCCAGCACTGCTGCTGCCTCCCCAGGCTAGCGACTGTACGGCCTGAGAGGGGCAAGCAGGGTCTGCGGCAAGGTGCTGAAGATGTTGCCTTCCCTACGTGCCGTGCGTGCCCTTTCTGTAACATGAGTCAGAAACAACCGACTGTACTGGGTTCGACTGGCATTTACGATATGACTTGCGGGGGGATCGGCATGACCGGTGTACATAGACTGAAGCGCATCTTCAGTTCGCGGCATCCAGGCACGCCGGCAGCGAAGGTGACAGCGGCTTTGTTTCTTGCTTCTATGTGCTGGGTACCTCTAACGGCTTCTACTTCTTGGGGAACGTTCGAGTGCCGGCAGAAGTGCAGGCACCGGGTTGTCGAGATGGCTTCTCTTAGGTCGTAAGTGACCGTGGAAGGCTGTGTGCTGTCTGTGTGGAATCCCACTGTGCTGATTTCTCAGCGTCATCGAGTACGACACTACAAAGCGACCCTTTCGACGTACTAAGCCTGCCGCTGCAGCGCATCCGAGATGCTTGTACTTGCAAAGAGTGCACTATCCACACGGGGGAGAGAGATTTCGCTCAGTAGGTCTCCAGGCGGGTCATGTACCAACGCCGTTCAAACAGTGTTCCCAACTCACAGCCGACTTTCCGTATTTTGCGGCAGCGAAAGCTCATGTAGCCCCGATGCACAGGTGCTCGGAAACACCACTATCTGAGAACTGGGGATGAGGCGCTCGCGCCTCATTTTTGACGAGATGTTTACTTGTCTGTGTGACGTACCAGGTCCAAGTCGTCCTCAACATCGCTTATGGAGGTAAACGGGGCTGCCGGTCATCGCCTCGTCTTCACATGGTGAGCGCGGATGTTCGCAAGATCTGACACGCCGGAACGCCGGTCTAGTTAGAGAGAACGCCCGTTTTCACGTGGCCGCTGTCCCTCAGCGTACTTTGTGGTCGCAATTGGATGCCCTACGATAGTTCGTGCGTCTGCTGCGTAGACTTTTCCAGGTTTGTTCCACGCATTCACTCCTGCTGAACGGCAGAAGCGGAATCTACACTCGGCTCTTTGTGTATCACATGGGACACCGGGTGTGACCCCATCAAGACCTGCTGTGCACGCGTCTTAGTCCTGAGCTGTACAGCTTCTATGGCGTCCTTGAGGTGAACACGTTTCTGCAGGAAAGATGGTCATAGAACCTCGCTACGCGTGCAGACACTGGAGCGTATGGCGGCCGAGGAGGAGACGGCTGCTGCAGGTGATGGTAAGGGCGCAGCCGGTTTTTTGGTGCCGTCGTTTCAGTTTACGCGAACATCCAGGTTGTGATTTGAATGTCTTCCGCGACTAGTCACCGGCTGGTGCTCCCGGTAGCCCCCAGCGGCGAGAGTCTTTCAGGTAGAATCCTCACTCTAGAACGAGTGAAGCGCGTAGCGAGTTGACTGTCAGGCAAAAACAGCATGTCAGACGTAGTTTGGGAATATGAACTTGGTACACAGCCTCCGCGTTGTTCAAACGCTGAATCGGCGCCGGCTGCCAGCACCCCTCCCTTGAGAGGTTCGTCTCCGTTATAAGCGCACGTGCACTGAATGAATGGGCTTTTGCGACGAGTGCTAATTTCCTTGTAGAGCCTGACCTGCAGCACCGCGTTGCGAGATTCTTGGGTAATCTTCGGGTTTGGTTTCAGCATTGGATTCTTGCCGTCTCCGCGTTTGTCGCTCTTGGGGCTCATTTTGCTTTTGCTCGGATAGGCGTGGAACGTGACAACAGTGCCCCTATGAGCCTTGTCCGATGTGTGTGAACTGTGCTTCAGGCGCCAATTCATGTCTCGCGGCAGCGCCGGAGCTCGAATGGTGAACATTGGCTCAGAAAGGGCTGTGCTGTACGGGTTGGAAATAATCAGCTATAGATCAGCTGGGATTGTGATGGCTGGCGTCAACAGCCGGCTCATCGAACGACACGAAAAATTCCAAGGGACTTCATTCCCATTTCACAGCGTCGTGTGGCTCAAGTTCTTAACTCAGGCAGGTATTACGTGACCAGGTGTTCCGAGTAAGTGCGCAGTGTGATGCTGCGTAGTCGGCGTCGATACTGGGGCAAGACAGTCCGAAGTCCGGAAAGTTACCTTTTTTGGCCCTGACGAAATGGTGGTCTGTTGTGAGGACGCATGCGGGCATAATCCTGGATGCCTGAAGTTATGTGACACCAGTGCATTTGCCTCACGATGTAGAGTTTCAGCGCAGATCTGGTGACCTGCGCGGCTCTCCCAAGATTTCAACACAGGATGACGCGTCCAAATTGAGCGGGTAATCTCGGTTGAACTCACCCGGGGGAGGGCGGATAAAGAGCATTCAGTTGGTAGGTTGTCTCTCCTCGGTCAATTTGGCGACGCGCGTCGCTTTGTCGCATACCGCTGATCTATCAGGTTGACGAGTTGACGTTCAATCGAATTGCGTCCCTGTGGGTCCAAGGAAGGGATGCAGGACACGGACACACTCAAGCAAACAATTGGGATTTTCACGTGCCTCTGTGCGACATGCAACGTAGTGCCCTTGGGCGGGCGAGAATAATATGTATCTCGGGGGAGGCTGGCATCGCTGTCCCCCACATTGCAACGAATTGAACGGGCCTTCTCCGTGTACAGGGATAGTAAGAGGCAATCCGTACAGAAACGCGGAAGCACCAGATGTCAGTGAAGGCGGGCACTGTACGAGGCGTGGATCAGGAGTCCGAGTTTCGGTGTACCTTCAGCTGTTGTCTCTAGAGTCTCACTAGTCCCCTGAGGTTTTCATGGAGGCATATTGCGTGTTTTTTCCTACAAATGACCTGCCAGTCGGTGTGCTATATCACGTCGCTGAGCCTCTGGTGTTACCTTAAACAGGGTCACGCGGGTTGATTCAGTCCAGTCCAGGCTGACTGGGTGTTCGACACTGCAGAATGGGGTCATCAGCGAACCCTTGCTGCTCAGCATCCAATCTGTTACGGCTGGCAGGTCCGATGATTAGATTCGCCGCCGGGCAGTGCCCGCAAAAAGGCCGCTCCCCCGCTCATTCAGCTGCTGTTTCTTCAAGGGAGGCCTGAATTTTCGGCTTACCAGCGCCCACTCATGTTCCTTTGCACTGCCTGGAGCGCAGATTTCAGATCGCCCTCGCGTTCCTGGAGTCCCTTCTCGTGTATCCAGGTTATCAGGATCCTCACGTATACACGGAGCCCTGACGATAAGCGCCTCGTTCTCAGAAAAAACTGTCACGGTCTGGTGCCTTGATTTTAAAAGGTTTCCAACAACGATGTCTGCACCGTAGCGTCGTAGAGATCGCATGGCCTTGGCAGCCAGTACTCTTGGATCTGTCTCCAGCTTGAACGAAATGAAAAAGCACTGCGGAATGATTTGTTTCGCCAGTCCTAACATCTTTGGAACCGGAGCCAGCTTGAGGGTTATCATGCCTGGTGGCGGCTCCATTTGGCTCACTTCGTGAAGCTGCGGCAGCTGTTCCCGTTTGCCGACTTCCCCGTTGGTCTGTGATGGACGCGCTTTTGTGTCATCTCCTGCCGTGTCCCTTGCCTGTCGTGAATCAAGTGCAGGGAATGCATTTGTTTGCACGGTCTCGTCTTCGTGCTGGAAACCTGACATTCCCCCCGGGTCAGGTGTTTCCTCTTCGGTAGAACTGCGACGCCTGGGTCCCCGAAACGCGTTTGAAGAGCTTTCACAAGGCGGCTTTTCATGGGACCGAGCATCTTGACAGGTGTAAGCGAGCCGACTGTCCAGTTTGTGGGTTGGCATGTTCGAGGCAGGGATGTAGAAGTCTGCCACCGCTGCGCAGGCGCAAACCACAAGCTGGTCTGCTAGAGGGCGACAGACCTCCAGGACTTCTCGCCAAAGAAACAAGTACTCCGTTACGCTCTCAAATGACACACAAAGGAGGCGTGACCTGCTGGATCTGTACGTCCCGAGTGCGTGCGTCGTTGCGGTACTACCTCTGGCGGGCAAACAAAGGTAAACGTCCGTTGTTTCTGACTTCTGTGGCTCCCCAGCAGGACGGCTTTCGACGCGTGAGACACACGGACTGCGCTTCGCGCACAAAGAACCGTCATTCATCACGCCGTCACCAGGATGTCCCCAAGGACGCGTACAATTGTTGCTTTCACTCGCGCCGGCCGGACCCACCCAGACTGGTGATACCCCTCCCTGCTGGAGATGCTTCTGGACGTCCTGCGACCGTAGAAGCACTGCATCATCGAGAAGCTGCGGACCCGGTCGAGAGGGAATGACATGTCGGACAAACGGCTGCGCAGAACAGGACGAATGCAGGAAGATTACGAAGTAACCCTGCTGAAGAAACTGCTCACAGAGGCCCGCACCTCGCTCACCCGTGCTGAAGTTTGAAATGAATCGAACTGTGTTTTTCTGAGGATACAAAGCACAACAGAGGCATTTTTTTTCTGTCTGAAGGAAGCACGTGCCGACACGACTCCGCGGTTGGACAGCAGTCACTTGGGGACCAGAGGGTTCAGATCTTTTGGGCCGGCCGGACCAGCAGCACCAGTCCTTTCTACTGAGCGATTATATTGAAGAGAGATTTCACGCTGTTGTGATTCAGCACACACACTTCCCCTGGCGCGGCTTGCGGCTGTAGGCGATCCAGGCCATTTACCTGCCGGGCCTCGCCAGACACACTCCCTCACTGGTCAACGGCATGGCAGTTAGTCTGCGGATCAAAGGTGTGGCTGGACCTGCTTCGAAGCAGGTCCNNGGTCCAGCCACACCTTTGATCCGGGTGACTCCTTGAGGCAGCCAAACGTCCCCCACCCTTTATCCGGACAGAAGAGAAGGACGGGTCAGCCTGGCCGTCACGGAGTACAGTGCCGCCGCTGCTGCACCGGAGTGAGAGAACTAACCATCACACGCACTTCAGCTCGTCGTCGCCATGTTCATGTGACACTTACTTCAATCGGCACGGTGGTGCCGCCGGAGGTGACGAAGGCCACACGAGCGGCGTGCTCACCCCCCTGTGGCTCTACTCCTTGAATGAAGTTCAACACCTGCTGACGAACTGCTGGAAGAGTACTCGGAGGGACTTCAGAGGAGAAGAAGTTGGCGAGAGCTGCGTCCAGAGAGACGGCGCCCGCCATTTATCTCGAGAGTCCCTAGTGCACATAAGCTGGTTCTTCGAAGTCTCTCCTGATGCAGGCGCTGGTCGACCGCTCGTGATGCGCCTCCACGATGGCGTTATGCCCTGCTTTGCACGGGCATCATCAGCAACCGCACGCATGAGTTTTCCGTACTTCTGGTTGGAAATCGAGTCAGACGAGCAAAGTGTGCCTGACCGGAAATGAGCTGGAAGCAGAGAACTCACTCGGAGTGGTGTGGCTGGCTGCAGTTTCACTGGCAGAAAGCTCGGCACCCGCGAGACATCTCAAACACAGAAGAAAGGTTTTCACACGGCTCCAGCCCACCCTAATAACAACTAGGGAGCCCTAGTGAGACGGGTGCAGTAGTCGTGTCCCGGAAATGTCGGTCGCCTTTCGAGCCCACCAGAAGCGAGTCGGGCAGGCGTAAGCGATCAGCAGCTTCACTCTGTGTCCAGCCGACAACTGGAAGCTAATACCTCAGATTTCGCGAGCGTGGCGCGCCGACAGGAGACACAACTGGAATTCTGACGAAATCAGTCGTAATTCTGACACTGGGCGGAAGGTGCTACTGTCCGGAAATAGTTTGCTGGCATGCGTCGTGTTCGCGAATAATGCATGCGGATGGCCTGATCTAAGTATCCATAGCACAGTCACGGAGAGACACGGAGGAGACGGCACCCGGCGGTCGTCCGCAACGCACTCACCAGGCGCACACAGCAGGACTGCGCGGAGGTGCACCGAAGACGTTAACTCCGAGGGCAGCAACTGGCAACACTGCCGAGCAGCCGGCACACTCTCTGGAACTGTAGATCAGAACTGTAACTTTTCCCGCGGCTCCCCGCGACCGATGCCGTTGTGATTAAGTGTGTTCTCTGAACGGGTCAGGTGTGTGCGGTCGAGAACGCGTATGAGCGTGATGTCAGCGCTGCCCCACGACAGGAGGCGTCGCACTTTAAACGGGCGTTGCCCGGGAGCTAAACCGAGAAGACATGAGTTAAGTACCTGTGAGGTGCCCGCCGGCCGCTGCAAATTTTGGGCGACGGTTGATGAAGAGGATTCGTTCGTGGCAACTCGTAGTGATACACCGAACATGATGGGCTGTACTGGCTCACCCGCGCCGAAATGGGGCCATGACGCGCGGTCACTGTCTTTGCTACCTGTGGTCTAACCGGACCGAACTGTTTGGGTAGGGCCGCAGCCCTGCCAGTCGCACGAGTGCTCCAACTTCGTGGGTCTATACACGCTAGAAGCATCCAGGGGCTGGGGTGCTCTCGGCGACGACTGCGCGCGACAGTCGGGGAAAACCGAGAAACCTCGGTGGTTCACGTGCTCCCTTCAGGCTGTAGAGAAGGCAAACCAGGGACTGCCACTCCCAGGGCCTTTTCTTGGGTGCTGCTACTGAAATACCGCCGCTCGTGCGGCTCGACGTAGGGACCCGATCTGCCCGCGAGGTTTCGTCGGAAAACAGCTACTGCGCAAACGCAGCAGACACCACAAGTGCTGTCAACGTCGCTCGCACGAAGGATGGCCTAAGCCCTCAAGAACAGAGGCGGTAGCACAGCCCTTGACCGCGAGGGCCAGGTATGGACGTCAAACAGTGGAGGAGGTTGTTGTAGCGTAAATGTAGGTTATGGCAGAACACTCGAGTACACACCAAGTCCATGTTTACTACGTAATTCCCCGTTATACAGATACTGTGTTTTTGCCGTGGCACACTCCGAATTTCGAACGTGGCGCCTCTGGAATGCTCAAGACTATCCCCGGACGCATGGTTTTCCGCTTCTGCGGTTGCGCATTGAGTGCACGGTACTATCGGCTGCAGCCAGACACTCTAACGTAAACCCTCTTGACGGCTTCCTGCTTCCTTATCACTCCGCAAACGAGGTACCGCATCGCCCGGAGAGTGTACAGGGGAGGGAAAAGTATAGACACCTTAGGAGCACATAATAGCAAAAAGTCCGGGTTCTCCCGCCCATACCGCAGCCATCTGTTTCCCGGTGAGAACTTCGGACCCGGCGCGAGTGGGTCAGTGAACAATGCGGCCGACGAGAGTTGACTCGCTTTAGACACTTTTCGCCCTTCAAGGCATCACGCATCTGAGTCCCATAGTGTGACTGTCGACGTGGGAGACAAAGACGAGAGGCGAGTTTGCCCGTGAGATGTTCCGCGACCCCCCTCCCCCATGGACAGAAGCTGTGTTCGGTCAGCTACCTGCGGTGACAGGCGTTTCATGAACTGTCGGTGTGGACTACCATGCGGCCGTGCGAAACTGCGACGTCTGTCACGGGTAAGACCGCTGCCGGGGACTGCGGGTCCTCGGCCTCGACTTCAAGTGATACTAGCTGATGGACTCGGTCGAGCGGTTTCGGCCGGCAAGACAAACACTCTCATGTCCCTTTCACTGAAGACAGTGGCATTTCTGAAGGGGCCTCCTCGGTCTGGTCACTGACGCGATTGCCCCACAAAGTAAGGACAGCTGCAAGGAGCGAAAGCTGCTCGAGCCTGGAGAGGGTACAAGGGAGACCACGACTCAAGCAGCCACGCAGAAGGACTCTGAGCGGTTTCAGGTGGCTGACGTCGCCCTTGCGTAGGTCCATGATAAGAGACTCCAAGGTCCGAAGGCACCACGGCAAAGAACGGCTGGGTTCTGGGAAATCCCGACATCTTTGTGCGCTGTTCAGCATGTAGCCGTTCCCCGAGAATGTAGTCGGCACAGCAAGCCATACCATCCCGTCTAGTGAAGACATGGACGCTGCTTTAAGATCTTCCAAAATATCCAGGATGGCAAGACGGTCTCCGCAGAAGTCCGGTGGCCCGTCGTCCAGCGACCGGAGTTGCTCCCAGCCGGGATGCTCTTGTACAGCCGAGGCGCAGCCTCGTGCTGAACTTGGCAGGCTCCCGGTCAAATCAGTTCTGTCGTCCCAGTATCCTGTTCGTGACCAGTGGCGTCTGGGGGGGGATGCTTCAAGCACCTCAACAGCTGGTGAAGTTCGCAGTTGCACTAGCGGTTTCCTTCCAGAGAAACATGATACCCCTTCCGGCGCCGCGCACCGACCATCCTGGGTGGGCTGACTGGGTTCGTCTTTTAGTACGGCGGCCCGGTCCCTTTGCTCCAAGACAGCTTCTGTGCCTCCCTCCTTTGACGAGTGACGATCCGCCGAAGACCCCGTTCTCCCACGCGTCTGGTCGGGCGCCGAACGATGAATCTCGGTACAACCATGGCCACTATCGGGTACTATTACCTCAGAGCAAGGGTCTCCGTTCTTGTCAGTGCAGGACGAAGGTGTTGAAGCAACTGGGGGTTGGTCGGGCCGTGCGCAAACTGAGGAATCGCTTTCTTTCTTTGTTGGGGACGCACACCGGCCACGTGGGAGGGGCACCCCGGGTGATGCTCTCTGCACTGAAGCGAGCGGACACTCCGCCGCTTCAGCAGGTTTCTCCACAGCGCCTTTGTTTTGTGCTTTTGAGAAGCTACCTGGGGGAGAAGACGGATGTACTGGGTCTTGAAGACGAAGAAAGCTGCGGTCTCCCACTGTTACTCCCGGGGTGTCCGAAGCGCGGGTTTGATCCTTCTCCTGAACTACATCCCACGCTACAGTCGATCCCGTTGCTGTCGAGGCGGAGGTCTCGCTGCCATTGTTATTTGCAGCAGTTTCCTCAGCGGCACTCACACTCGGACGCCGGCGACTCGTCTGTCCCGCGTCGGGCTCCGCGTCCACGTCCTCTGCAGAACGCAGCACCTGCCGGTGCGACGTGTTGACCCGCGAGTTACTGCAGCGAGGCAAACCGTCGTGTGGAAGCAGGGTGGGGCATTCTGACACCATGAGAGCTCCAGGTTCTCCGCAGCTAATTGGCCAGCCCGGATTTCCTCTCGAAGTGTCCCATGCGACGAGCGAGGGGCTTCCATGTGCTACAAGGGCTGGCAGGCAATACGTGCAGCTTGGCGGGTCTAGAGGTATCTGCGACTCGCCTAGCGAGTTTCCGACACCGGGGCTGTTAGTTTCTGTCGTGCACGACTTCGACCTATTGCCGATGCATTGGCCAGGTATCAAGTGCCCCTCAGGACAGTGCTGCCCAATGCCAGGAGCCCCACTGCCCGTCTCTCCGGCCTCGCTGGTGATAGCGCTGGGACCACAGCACCCCCTAAGCCCGCCGGCCTGTGATGAATTCTGCCGGGGATTTGGCCGCCAATTGATTTGAGCTGCCTGCGCAGGTTGTGCACTGCTGTCATGTCGATACGAAGCTCGTTCCAGGTTTTTCTCGTGAAACACGTCAGGTCTTGTATCCGAAGAACCTAATGAGCCATGGTGCTTGTCAGGGTAGAGCAGGATTGTTTTAGCGTGTTCTGTCGCTAGGCGGCTGCGCGGGCCTGGCTCGACACTCGAGTTGGATGCCGTCTTCTCCGCGTAGGTCACCGATGTGTGTTTGAGTCGCTCGGCAATTGCTTTGGCACGGGCTTTCTCCATCCCGAATTTCATGACGCTCCAGCTGCGGCTACGTTTCCTGCCGTGTACTTTCCAGCTGCACCTCCAGGAAAGATTTCCTCGTCGCGTGTCGAAGTACACACCCCGAAACGGAGGAAACTCACGCGCGGCCATGACAAGGAGGGCCCGTACTTCCTCCGCGCCGCGAGTACATTCCTCTCCTGACCTGCGCGGGGATGATTCTGTTGCAGGTTGCTGGCAGCCCGGGTTTTCTTCGATGCTGGAACACGGGGAAGTGGGAGGAATCAGAGTTTGCCTTCCCGGCGCGCGAGCGTGTGGCGGTTGTTCAGTCGCTTGCTTCACTGGACAGGGATGATTCTGAAGCCGTGCAGACCCCATGAATCCAGGAGGCTCCTCGGGCCGGTCGCAAGTGTGAAGACCAGGTCGCAGGGGAACTCTGAGTTTTCCGAAGGATGGATTGTCTGTGCGCGATTCCACCTCCGCCAGGTGCAAGGCTAGGCTACACCGGCAAGCAGGAGTATGCTGGATGTGCTGTGCAGGGAACCGCTGCGCCACATAGCTTCCAAACCTGCCGAACTGCCCGAAGTGCGGGAAGCCTTCGCTACGGCGCTGCAAGTCTGGGAAGTGCTTCGCGGTTTTGACTTCTTGTCGACTGTGGCCGGTGTCGGTTGTTACTGGAGAACTCAAAGGGGCTGACGTGACCAGCTGGTCTTCGCACACGGAGAACCTGCTGCCGACTGCCTCAGGGGACTCGGCGTCTTCAGAAGCCTGCGACGGCACGGCGCGAGAAGCGGGTGCACGCTCCTGCCAGAGACGATCCTTTGCTGCTTCCTCAGTCTGCATCTCGGAAACGCCATTTGCTCTGGCAGCCGCGAAGTCCGACATCAGCGTGGAGGCTGAATCACTCCGTGGAGGAGCTGCTAAGGATAAAGCGCGGTGTGAAACGGATGATCCGGTCGCAAGTTCGCAAGCTGGCTTCCCTTCGTCAGATCCTTGGGTTTTAAAGACAACGAACTGGCGGGACAGGGTTTCCGCCACCGTCTCCAAGCTCGAGGAGTGCCATTCCACACTGCCCGGTTCACTCCAGAAACACTCGGTTTCTTTAGAGGAGAGCCGAGAATAGCTCGCAGGCTCTTCTTTAACGTGTGACGCGTCCTCTGCTTTTGTCTCTCTCTGCGGCAATGTGGTCGCGGAGGAGGAAAGGGGACTGCTTGGAGACCCAATGCGTGCAGAGCGGCTGTCGCCTCCGTGAGTGATCATTTCCCCACCCTGGGCTGCAGCAGGCCATGAAGCGCGACAGGAAACAGCTTCGGCACATTTGGGCCTGTCCTGCATTTCCAGTCCTTGTTGGTCAGAGCGTGTTGCCGTGTGGAGAGGTTCTCTGCCTGCAGGCGTGAGCGGCGCCGTTTTCAGAAGATCACCGCCAATGCCGGCAGCCGCGGCCGAGGCTTCTATCTTGCCTGCCGCTAGTTTTTCATTTGGATGCTTGGCCTCACCGAGACTGGGACTGGGCACTGCGCGTTGAGTGCCGCCGCTCATAGCAGTATAACCGGGAGCGCTGGTTCCTGCTTTGCTCTCACAGCTTCCAGAGAAGAATTTTAGCCTGAACAGAGGCGGCGCTGACGCGGTCCACAGTTTTCCGAGCTCTGGCACCTCTGGGTTAGGGACACTCCTAGGGACTCTTTTCGGGAAGGGCCGCTGTCTTCTCTGTAGAAAACTTCTTCGGAGTCGCAAGGGTCAACAAAAGGGCTGTATTCTGTTCTCTCTTCCGAGGTGGCCACATATACTGCGGAGCTGGCTTTCGGGGATGCAAGCTGAACACCGCAATGGTGAGAATCTCGCCTCCGGCGTCTTCCCCTGCACGTCGACACGGCTTCACCGCTGTTGAGGATGTGAGGTCATTGACCAAGGAATGCTAGGGTCTGCGCACCACACTCGGCGGCAGCCCTGGGTCCGCGCCACGCGTAAAGTTATCAGAAGGGAAGAACACCTGACCGGCCGCCGGTGTCGCTTTCTATTCAGTAGGTGTGTACGCTAGCAGCCTAGGGGCGCCAAACGAAGGGACCGCGCGCAACGATGCTCGCCGCCTCCTGCGCGTCGACAGAGGGAAATGCGCTGAGAAGATCTTCCCGTGCCGGGCTGCCCGTCCTGAAGTCGACAGCCCAGAAAAAGAAATAGCGTTTGCAAAAAAGCTTAAGCCTGGGAAAAGCCCCTTCGGGGTTAGGGTGGTCAGGTAGGCATGTACACATTTCCTGACCAGCCCTCTCGCTGTCGGGCCGAGGCAGTGTCGATTGCCGCCGACGGAAGACATGGCCCCACACGGGGGCACCCGCTTCGGGCCTGCACGTGCTGCCGTGACACGCTGCAGGCTGGCAGGAGGGTGTCGCTTCCTGGCAGAGCACAGGGCCGCAGAATGTTCTCTCGCAAACCGTCGCACGTTTGACAGTCCAGAGTGCAGTGCTCAGCATTCACTTCGCAGCATTCACTTCTCGCTGCGCGTTTCCTCGCACTCGCAGCTACTGCCTGCTAGCGTTGCTCAGAAGCTTTTAGCTTTACAGAAGCCCAGCTTCCACGTGAAGTACGTGCGGTCGAGAAACCGCAAGCGAGTTATCACTCAGCTTGAAGAAGGGCCTCGTGAACACCTGTGCGTCGTCGAGACCGGGAAAAACAGGGCCAGCGTCGTCCCAGAAGGGCGACATTTTGGAAGCACGGGGAAAAGAAACTCGACTGGGACTTGAAGCCACTATGTCGCCCTGACCGGCCATTCACACATGGCACGACCTCCGGAGTGAAAAGACTGCCTGCTCTTTCCATCAACAGAAAGGGTGTCCTTGCCGGGCCGGCGCGCGCTGTACGCTTACGACTTTTTCCTGAATTTGCCAGCCAACAACCACCTTTCCCTGCCGCCACGCATTCGACCTCTCGCGCACCAAGTTTGCGCTCCCATCATTTCCGTCTGCCTAACCACTGAATCCAGTTTCAGAACTACTTAGCTAGCGCAGGAGCGACGCCATGAGGTTGCGGCTTGGCAGTGTGGCTGCGGCAATGCGAAGACCCGCCCGGGGACCACGTGATCGCAGCCCCGTTCTAGTACGGAACGCTGCTGTCCAGTCACTCAGCGGTATGGCCACTCACAGCAAGAACGCTGAAACCTCATCACGCCATGCAGCGATGCCAGCTCCATTTGGCCCTCGGTTGGCAGCACGTGTGGCCGGCGACGGTGCGACTGTCGGGGATGGGTCAGACGGACTTCTCGTGGGAGCCAACAGGTGTACGCGCAACGAGCCAGTCATTCTGTTACTCCAAGAATTAGACCTTTTCCGGCGGTGGAGCTGCAGTTTTGCCCGTACAAAAGTATGTGTCCCGGAGGAAAGGCGGCAGCACGGCTCTTTACTTCGGGCATTTGCCGGACACTTCAAGTACCATAGAAATGGTCCTGGTAGAAATCAAACTGCCTCATTCGCGGCGAACGGGTAGGCTACGAAATAGCATTCGGGGACCATATGTAAAGATCGGATCTTGCCGGAAACACGACAAGTCGCACACTGCCAAAACGACAACGCTGAGAAGTTACATGAGTCGAAAAAAAAAATCCTTGCCTACTAAAGGCCAGACGGCGTAAGCACGACGCCGGACACAGAAGCTCGGGTGAAAACATTGAGGCGCACTGAGGTAGCCACTGGAGTGCTACGGCGCAACACCTGCACGCGCTGGAGGAGGCTCTTGGTCCACTGCTTCTAGCGAAAGACTCTCATCTGACACTGGCAGGTTCCTACACCTTCTGCTCGCCTCCTTTATGTCCTTCTGTAGAGAAGCCAAGAAACCGGGTACGTGCTGGTCCAGCATGCGCTGCTCAGCCTGTAGACACGCAAGCCAACAAGGAGCGTACCCCGCGATTCAAATGTCCTGCCTAGTACCCGCCCCGCCTGGAAGCAGTACCGCCGCCCGCCAACTCAGGGACACGTAGTCCCTCCTCTTTCCACATCGGAACAGCGCGCGTCACGGTGTTGGAAATGTCCGCAAAACACAATACTTTCTACTTTACACTATGCTCATTTCTAGTCACGTAGAAGCTCTATCTATGTTCTCAAGCAGCAAGCCAACGGAAGGCTGGTAGCGCACCGGGTTTTTGTTGGCGTACTTGACCAGCCACTTGGCCAGAAGTAGCTCCGTCTTCATGAACTTCTCGTCGATCGAAATCAGCGTGCCCATCTCTTTGGTATACTTCCACAGACACCGCCAGTGGTAATTAGTCATCAGGAAGCGGCCGTTTCCGACGATCCTAATGCAAGTCAGACCACCAGTTCAAAAACGGTGATTCTCTCTCCAGCAGTGACCGGCCGCGAATCGCTTCTGGGCGCCGCTGACAGACAGCGGCTGCGCTACGGGGCTTCTCCGGTCTGTTCTCAACCCCCTGTCTCTGTCTCCATCCGCGAGCAAAAAGGAAGTCGCACTACTCAAGGTCCCCAACGACATCCGAGTGAGCCGAGGCCGAAGGCGTGCGCATACATACTACGGATATGGGGAATCTGGGGAAACATAATGGCTCACCATAAGTTCGCTCTGCCTCTCGTCAGGGCGACATTAATACGTCGTTCATCCGCCAGAAACCCTACAGAGCTCGCGAGATTTGTTGACTCCGTCGTAGGGCCCGCATACTCTGCGCGGACTGCGGAAAAAATGACTAAGTCTTTCTCTTGTCCCTGCAAAAACGAAGCTTTCACTCGAGGAGCCACAAATGAACAAGTGCTAGACTTGTGGCAGCGTTCTGCTTCGAGGTGTACAGACAGGGTAGCGCACGGTAACGCGGTCACCAGGGAATAATCATTGCCCGCCCCCGCGATGCAGCATCCCCGGACGCGCGCTGCAAGCGGGAAAATACGCGGCCCGACGCGACGATGGCCAACCTCGAAGAGCCCTGGGATACGGCGTTCGGTCACGCAGCTAAGATTACGCTGTTCAGTGATGGGATCCAGGGTGTTGACACACTGTGGAAAAGCGTCCAAAGCGAACTTTGTGTAGACGAATCTCTTTCGCTTCTGGATCAGGAATTTTCAGAGCCGATGCGCAGAGCAAGAGTGGTTATGTTTCCACGGGTTTGCGACGATGCACCATAACAGCAGCATCAAGTAAAGTGATGAGAGTCACCTGGAAACCGTCCACTGTGTTGACGTCAATGGGACACATCGACCCATCCGTGACCCCAAGCTTTGCCTTTATTTGTTGTCGAATCAGTTTGACCTGTTGCGCATAAGGACTGATCACCGCCACCCGTCCTCCCCACTCAGCCTGCCCTAGAGCTGTAAACTGCAAAAGAATCGAATAAGGAGAGCAGCAGGTGGCCGGGAACGTCGGCTAAGGAATGAGGCAAAGTGAACGCCTCCCCCCCCCTTTCTCACGCTGCCGAACTGTGGCCGGAAGTACTTCGCCTGCCACGGGCTGTGAAGCCGTGCACAGGAAACGAGGAGAAATGACTGAAAACCTCCCCGCACACCAGCATTCCCTCCAAATGTCTTCTCAGTTCCGGACCTGCATTCCGATGGGCCAACCGAGGACGGTTGGAGCAGCACGTTTGGGGTCTGCTAATAGTCGACAACAGCGCGGCTGCTGCCCGTGCAGTTTCCCCCAGCTTTAGAATTACCGTGCTATTGAACTGGCTTACCACGCTCTTGAGTAGATAGATCAGCTGGCACACGATGTTCGCCTCGTCGACATTGACAAGAGACGTGCCCGAGTCCTACATTTTATACGCGCAAACAAACACGTGCGAGGGATTCAAGAAATTCGAAAAGCTCCGGCCATGTCATACGAGGGCAGGAGAGACCACATGCCAGCGCAAGCGCCGCGCTGCTGTGCAGCGCGACAGTGACCATAGGTGACAGCATGACGCTAGGACTAAAAAAAAACACAAGCAGGCGAGATCACTTGGGCTAGGAAAGCTAGGAGAGAGGGAAGGTGGACCGCTGGACTGTTATCCACCAGTATCACTTGGTCCACTTTTGCCGCCCTGAGGACACCTGCAATACCACTATCCCGAAGGAGGCCCCGTTCGCTGTTTGAGAGAGCACGGCCACTCCCAACCCTGCACAGATCGAAATGGGGTGCCTAGCACCGTGCAAACGCCGTCCTGCTGTCCAGGGGTGAAATTTCATGTTCATGCGAGCATCAGCTCGGCACTGTGCCATGAGGGTGTCCGAGACGGGTTCACAGTCTGCTTCCAAGACTGCCCCAAGCTTGCTCACTGTGCTCGGCACAGTCCCAGCCGTCGAGCCGACCAGAAGATGCTCCATCACGGGGGCCGACCGCTCGCACGTTCTCTTCCGGCTCCCGTTTCTTTCTTGGGCACAACGAATGCTGACAAGCCTGCAAGCGTTATAATGCTTCTTAGAAGGAGAGAGCACATGTCCGCTACACAGGTAACCTCACCATGTGAGTGCTGTTTACAGCGAAGAAAACAAGAGGCTTGAAAATGGGAATATTGTACCAAGGCACAGGGGGCTGAACAAGATCGGCAATATTTTCGGCGTCCCGGAGCTGGTTCTGGTAAAATGTGCTGCTTGCGAACTTGCTAATGGACGGGTGCATGCGGTACTGCACGCTCAACATGTTCACCTTGTGCCCTGCCGCCTCAAGACGCTGAAAAAGCGACTGACTGTACCGCTGCAAGAAGACACCGCACGAAGCGTATACTGTCAGTGGTGCTGCGATGATCCCAGTCAGCCTGGCGCGCCCTGGGAGGGAAGGCACCCCGGTGCCATCTCCAGGTGCCTGCAGCATTCAGACTGACTCGGCCCAAACAGAACCAGCGACGGGAGCACCAGCCTGTCCTGGATGACGAAGGCACAGGCACGTCCAGTGTGTACACGGGGTCGAATGCTCACCTACGGTGCCGCAGCGAACCCCGGTGGTGAAGAAGCATGAGTCATCTACCATGTCCATAGCTCATTACCGGGTGTCGAGCATGCCGACATAGTTGTCGCCAGTGCTTCTCCTAACTTGCTTCTGATTGAAGCGAGGGTTGCTGCAGCTGTAGACAGCCAACACCTTACATGCTGAATAGCAACGCGCGAAAAAATAGTGGCGGGCAGCTGGCGCGGATCCCCTACGAGAATGAGGCGTCGACAGCCTAACCGAAGAGGAATCAATGTCGAAATCTCTACACTCTGCACACGCAAAGACAAACCGCCAAAACTGTCTTCCTCGCTATCGTGTCGGCAGAAGTGCCAGACAACACAGCGAGCCGAGCATCCAGGGAAGGAGAAGCCGGAAACAGAAGAAACAACGTGTCCGTGAAACGTGACGGGCAAACGCGGAGAGGCTCTCCGTGACCATGTAGCACTCCGCAAGTTCGCTACACGTCCCCGTCAGCTAGGTGTGGCGCCAGGCGCCGCTTTCGCGTGTCCTTGCCCCTCAGAAGAGCGACAGGGCCCTCGCGGCGTGTGCATAAGTGAAATCGTGATTCATGTCTTGACAAACTTCCTAGGGGAGAGGAGAATGTTCATCCTCCACACGCGTCCTGCTGACGCCTCAACGGCTCGCAACACTAGCGGATATGTGCTGAAACCTTGCCGTTGCTCCTTTTCAGGACTTAGTTACCGTCCTGCGACTGGCACACCTAAGCTAGTCCTAGCCGATCCGGCCGCCACCTAAGTCTCACAGCGCCGACCCTCCCACTTCTTTCGCCGGGTCGGTCGAGCAAAACTTTCAACTCGCCGTCGGATTCCGCGCAAGCCAAAACGGCAAAACGTATCTTCCGCGGCGTCATCGTCTCGGGCCCTGCGGACCGTCGAATGACCTTGACGCAGCAGCTGACACACGCTTCATCATGCCGCGATCTCACGCTGACGCTCGCGTCGAAAAAAGCTGGTGCCGATGGACTCCTCGAAATTCACTTGTCTTTTCTATGTGACCGATAGAGCCAACGTTGGAGAGTTGCGGTATACCGGACAAACCAGGAGAGGTGGCGAAAGTAGAGAAAAGTCCATACTCACCTGGGATGCCTCGTCAACCACGACAGTGTCGAACAAGTCTGCCGATGAAGTGATATCGCGGCTGCCGCAAACCGACAGAGTAGCGCAGACGATCCGCGCTTCTTGTAATATTTCTGCTTTGATTGCCTGCGGAGCAAAACACGGGACGACGTGAGCCGCAGATTCAACGTTGCGGAAAGCATTCTTCTCGATGCTTCTGTAACAAGTTGTTTTGTCTACGAGCGAAAAACGCCTATATGCTCGCCACAGGTCTCACTCCCCAAAGGTCACGGACAGCTCGATATCCTCTGACCTGACAATAGCAAGCGTGCTTGGACAACCGCCGACAGGAAAACTGTCAAGAGCCTCCAGGACATCCCCACGGTCAGTCAGCTCGAACTGCGAGGGAGAAGTGAGCTCAGCCGCAGATGGCAGAAGCTCCTTCCCCCGCACACCGACATTACACAAAAGAAGACCGGCCAGCTCGTTCTTCGCGAGTAAGGTGCGCGGGACACAGGAAGGCACAACAGCCCGACCAGCACATCCGGGTAAGTGGGGAGACTCGCTGTGTTGGCCCGGACGTCCCGAGTAAGAAGTCTGAATCAGCAGTATCGTGTCGGGGAAACAGCGCACCCTGCTGCAAGACCCGGGGCACTGCTGGCAGCACAGTTGGCTCCTGCTACCGAGCCGGTGACGAAGGCAAAACATGGCAGAAAACTCTCGACTAAAGATGAAGCCACGAATACTTACTGCAAGTGCAGAGAAACGGCTCGCCCCCGCGAACTTCATTCGTCTAGTGGCCTGGTACTCGAGACTGTAACGGGCAAGGTCTGGGTGAACATTCGGCCCAACGCGCACGACCTGGCCACCAGAACAGGGGAACGCGCGAGCACCCGTGGGCTTCGTGACCGGCGCTGAGCGCTTCCTGCCTGCATTTCAAGATGACGAGCGTACTCGAACAAAGCAGTGACCGAGGCACGACGTCTAGCACCCACACCGCGATGTTCACAGTGCCGGCGTGGACCGGAGGAAGGAAAGACGATAACCATCGTGGGGGACCACAAGCTCGGAAGGGGGGAAGCCCCGCTTCAGACGCGAGCCTGTCCGCTGCAGCCAGGCTCACAAGGAACATAGGTGAGGCTGGGAGACTGTTTCGTACGGTCAGCGCCCCACACAACCGGCACTGCACGACTCCGTTTGCACGAGAACGGAAGGGGTGGGAAGCAAAGCCTGACCAGTTCCATGCGACACGGATGACTCCGCCGCTTGCGGCGCGCGAAGGCTGCCAGTGACGGCGGCTCTGCAGAGAAGGCTGAGTGCAACAGCCCCAACCTGTTCGACTGTTTAGCGTCCTTTGTACGATGACTAGTGAAGGCGGCGAGGCCACTAGAAAGCTGCTGGCAAAAACCGGCTCGAAATGTCGTCCTCGGTGAGAACCAAAACAACAGCCACGACCAGCTAGACACGCCTTCACGAATCTTTAGGTGCTGAGTCAGAAGACCTCCACGGGTTCCTCCTTCAGCATTTGGAGCCAAAAGCATCGGAATGCCCCAAATGGCACGTTTATAGACCGACTCTGCCCCCAGCCGTACCGACGGTTTATAGCGTCTGCCTTGTGAATCAAAGATGCCTCCTCCCTTGCTCGGCGGCGTCACAAGTCTCTTAAGGATTTCGTCAATTGCAGCATTTGAAGGCGCGCAAACCAGCACCCGGCTGAGCACAAGAGCAAGAGGCCTCCGGAGAGTGATTCGGCTTCTCTGCGAATGGGCTGGAAAAAGCCACCGGCAACGGAACGAGTGCGGGTAGCGACAGGCGCCCGGAGGCCGGTAAGAGTCTCTTGCAAGCAGTGGGTTTCCCTTGGTCCACACTTGCTTCTCTGCCCCCGCGCTTTGGTTTACACTGTGTGCGCGATGGGGAGGCCTAGCTGCGAGCTTCGAAGTTGCGTTTGCTTCCGTGTGCTGAGCCTCTGGAAACCATCCGACACGATCATTTCGACGCAACGCTAGCCCCGGTCATCGCCACTGAACCAATTACTAGGTCGCTCTTCAACTTCAGATCGCTCGAGCACCTCCCAAGACAGTTCAGCGGCTGATCTAGTACGCCAAACCCAAGCCCAACCAGCTCTCACGTTGTGGCGTGAAAGAACGAAGTCGCTGGGTATCAGCTATAGACTAGGGACAACATAGCCTTGAAGTTCTACGGATTCGCAAAGACAGCTCAGCGATGGCAAAAAGGAACTTCTAACTGTCAGCACTGAGTAATACCCCGCCGTGGCTTGGCCATTTGACAGCAGCCCAACAGTCCGCAGTGTAGACAAAGTATCTGCACGTCTTTCTCGTATGGCGAGGTGAGGCCCCGCGTCGACCGGAACGCGGAACAAGAAAAAGCTACACTTGTTCGAGGGTATCCCGCGTCCTAACTTCCGGCAGTAAGCTGATTCTGTGGTAGTACAGTCGAAACTTGCCTTGGTGAAGTGCCGCGAAGAACGAAGGCCCTAACCGACAGCGAAGTTGACGAATGAGCAGGCCAGCAGGGAGTCACTGGACTACGTGTCCCCCCGGATTTTTCTGACTTACTTGGGTAGCAAGGCGTTATGTCCCTGTTCCAGGAAAACCCGTTCCATGCTGCTCGCCGACGTCGACGTGCTCCACAGCGCATCGAGTGCCTCAAGGTCCTCCGCCATGCAGGTAACATCATCCATCCACGGTGTGTATTCGCCTGCGCGGCAAAACCCCCATATGAATGGAAATGGCATAGATGAAATCTTGATGAGATGTCTGTCAGTTCAGCTCCGCCAGAACGTCGTACTATAGTGGTGAGACTGGTCTAAGAGCCGCGCTCGTGGAAGTCGTTGTCGCTCTAATCAGCCAGGGCGAAGCCGTCACTCTCGTTCAAACGGTATGAGGCACAGCTTCAGAAGTGGCGATTGTTGCGTAACATTATCACTGTGTACCACTCACCTCCACGTAAGGCGGATGCCGAAAAACCCCCGGGCAACCAACCCAAGACAATAGCAAACGGAAAAAAACTCTCAAGAGTCGGCACTTCAAATAAAACCCGGGTAAGAGTGTCGCTAGGTCCTGCTCACCTTGTGAGAGCCATGGATGAGCCAAGCAGAGTTTTTCTTTGACTTTGTCCGCTGATCGCTCGGCTCCCGAGGAGCCTTCTCTGTCTTCTGACTCTCGTTCTGTCCTTTTCAAACTACCTACGTCGCGAACTGGTTTGTTGGAGGCCTGGCCCACAGTTTTTTTGATGGGTCCGGAACTTTCAGCAATAGCAGAGACTTCATTCTCTTCCATTTGGGCGTTGAGGACAACCGAAAGAACTGCCATGATCGTAGTCGTTTTCCCCGTCCCCGGTGGCCCCTGAATCAGCGTGATTCCCTGAAGTTTTAGGCAGTCATTTAGCGCTTGCATCTGGCTGGCGTTATATCGGCGGTGAAGTTCTTTATGAAGGAGGTCAGGAATGAACAGATGTCGGGAGTCCGCTGGAGATAGTGACGCCTCCCGAGACTTGAAGAAGACAACAGAAAGGATAGGTATTGGTTTTCCCGGTGCCGCGCTACGGGATGGTGCAGGGTTCGGCATACTTGAGAACCCACGACGAGGCCAGAATATGAAGACAGGGGAGCCGGGAAAAAGCAGGACTGTGGCGAAAATTCAAGCACAGTGCGAGTCCCAGCCGTCTGCAGACGTGTACTGCCAAGACTGTTTATGGTGATCCCTGTCATTCAGCCGATAGAAAGTTTCGGCGTCGCCACCCGGCGAACGCTCGACCTCCACGGATCTCCGCTTCTGACGTACTAAATGCCACCCCCAAACCCTGTATCCCACGCACATGCTACATGACGCTTGCACGGCAGACTGTGAAGCAATGGGTGGGCACATCACGAGACACACTACGGCCACAGCAGTGGAGAATCGTAACGCGACGACTTCTGCACGGGACGCGCTTCCCCGCTGCTGGATCCGGGCGCACGACCAATTTTCACTACGAGCGCAAAACCGCCTGAGGCTACACGGAGAACCAGCCAACAAACGCGACTCTTTGTGTTTGTGAATGCTGCTTAGCCTACATGTGAAGAGTCAAGGGCCTGTACCCTCTTAATGCCTGCTGAAGAAAACGAAGAGGTGCTCTGGGAATGGCTCGTGCACACCAAGACGCGACCCTTACCTACAGCCGAAACTGCGGTCGCTACAGCTTCAGCGTCGCGGGTTGTGTCGCACTGCATAGCGCATCTGTACTCATGGGCGTACCTCCGATAGACTTCCATCGTCCTGAAGCTTGTCGCCTGAAGCTTGCTCCCCAGCCGTGGAGAGGTCATCCAGGAGCGGGTTTTTCGTTGGGCCGTTAGTTTCGCCCGCGCATCGTTTATTAGCGCACAGGATCTGGTTTCTGATGATAAGATCAGGAATTGACATCAGTGCCTGCAAAGCCACAAAAAAAGTGAGGCAGCTTGGGGACATCATGGATCAACATGTATTCCACAATAACTTACGTGTCGTGGCCACCAAGGGTGCCGGACATTTGGATATCCGCGAAGAGTCGACGCCTAGTAAGGACAGTACCTCACTTACTAGACAGATGTTGTGATAAAGACCAGAAGCAACTCAGGGCGACGCGCGCACGCCACGTGCAGCGTTCCACGCGCCGTGTCCAGCCCGGACAGGAGTACGGAAAAAACAAAGACTGTGTTTACCTTGACCAGTCTTTCAAAATTGTGCTGGAGGGCAAGTTCCAACATTTGACGGAGGGGCAACCGCGGTTCGCCCAGACTCTCCGTTTTGATAGAAAAGTCGACTGCAAAAACCCGATACACGGTTGAAGGTCGCAGTGTGCACGCATGGATATACAGGGTATGCCGTGACCAGCGTATTTGGACAGTGCACACACAACGGCACTCCGCGCGTACTTGGACTCTCAGTATGCAGTCCGAGTTAGGACGTAAAAAGCATTAGACTGCTACCCCCGACCTGGACCCACAACATGATGGTTCTGGCGGCGCATGTGTCGTGGACTGGTAATGCACCTGAAACTCTCGGTGAAGTGTGGTGAGCCCCATGACTCTGCAAACATGCCAGCAGGTCTGCCTCCCGTCCAAAGCCTCCATCAGCGCCCGCATTCTCTCTCTGTGCGCCGCACGCCTTGTCCTTCTACGGTGCTTTCGTAACGTGTCCCATTCCTGTGAAGCTTCTGTCAAGCAACTTCGCGTCAAGTGGCTTTTCGACTGGACATCCTGGTAGATGTCAGCTGCGCCGGCCACGTCCGACTCCTCGTCACTATCCCCGTCTGGCTCCGAGAGACCTGGCATCAGAATCTTCACTCCTAAAATACCTCGAGCCATCTTATGCACTACCCCCAACACGTGGGCTTTATGCTTGGCGATGAGATCAGCGCGACTCTCGGAGGCATTTTCGAGCTGTTCTCCTTCCGGACCTTTTCCCTCGAGTTCTCCGTTCCCCGGGGTGCGTTCTGTGTTAAGTTCAGAACTCCTGAACGTCTCGGTAGCATCGGCGTCACCAAATCTCGGTGACTCTTTCTGAGAAGATGGCACGTCATCGGGACCTCGACGTGAATCTAGCTGCTGGTCGGGTATATACAAGACGACTAGATCGCTGTAATAGAAGTGTATGGGGCATGCAGACAAGCCTCCAGGCCGCCCGAGACTAAGAGAGATGAATTCGCCGTCCCGACTTTCTTCGATCTGTGAAAAGGGCAAAAACCGGGATTTCCAAAACTCTCAAATTGTTAGGCATTTTCTCTTAGTGATGTCGGAGTGCGAGGAAGGGTGGTGGGACATGTAAACGATTTCGGCCGATCAATATCTTGTGTACGGCTGTTGATCAAGCGTTGTGTTCGATGGCAGCGCATTCAGTGAAGAGCGCCTACAGAATATTCATTGTCGCAGAGGCGCGAAGAAGTACAGGACGTATCACCGGGACAAAGCGCTACCAGAAGACGTGGACCTCAAGACAACCTCACTGTCACCTGGCTGGGCTGTCGGAAACGCTTGGGACAGGGATGCCTCCATATCAGGAACGAGTGTGCAACTGCGCGACACCCTCTCCAGAAAGTAACGCATCCACCGCCCGAAATCACTGCGCACCTGGAAGGCGCAAAGGCCCGTACCTGGACAAACTTCTCAGGCCCGCTCATCTCCATTCTTTTTGCCCGATGTATACACTGCTTCGCTTCTTGTATAAGGAGAGGGAAAAACGTATCGACGTAGTCTTCCGCGTCGCGGAAATACGTCGGCACACTCCTCAGTCTGGAGGCCGAAAATTCATTGTCGCTATCCTCTGCGGAGAAGTCGAAGGAATCGGTTTCACTGGAATCTGTAGCGGAGGCGCCGGCCTCCGCAGAGTTGTTCTCCTGGGCTTCCCGAGAACCGGACATGTCGTTTCGGATAGAAGCTGGGTCAGCGCTGCCCGCGTCCGCGCTCTCTGCTATTCCTTCTGAAACCGAAGAGGTGCCCCGTTTCGGTTCCCCTGGTGTGCTCCGGCATTCCTGCGGCGTCTGATTCTCCTCCTTGGCGATTTGCCCCCGTTCCCCCTTTGGTTCACCCACTTTCTCGGGGCATTCATCCTCGGCGAGAATTTCTTCTCGAATGTCGCGATAAAAGTCGAAAGAAAGGATTATCTTGTTGAAGGGCTCCACACTTGGAAGGAGATTCTCTCCTTCAAGTATACGGAGACGGCGGAGGTAGTTCATGCGGGGACGGCGCAAGATCCGCCGAGGAACGGAAATGCGCTGCGAGGTGGAATACCTGCTGGACTGGACATCTCGGTTTCGATCTGCAACCGACAACGTACCGGGACTTCGTGGAGTATCACAGACTCCTCCACTCTTTTCCGGGAGGCGGCTGCTCGGCAGAACTTCGACGTTCGCCATCGTCACGCCGGCACCTGGAAATCAAAAGAGAGCACATTGGCGGAGACGCCCTGGCATTTAACTTCACGTTCGGAGAGCTGTACGCAAAGAACTCCTTAACTTAAACCCGCTTCAATGCTGCCGACCTCGGGCAGGTCACGCTTACGGATCATCGATTGGCAAGATTTACCTTCTGACGCATGTCTGCAGAAGGGCTCCAGTTGCCCCGTCGACCGAGGAGAGCTGCATGCGCGCCCCTCTACAACAGTGCTTGCATCGAGGAATTCAGGGCTCGGCATGGTAACCTGATGTGGAGAAAGTGAACAGGTGGATTCTTTTCAGGCGGAGCGTCAGGTATCAATCCGACAATGTGTCAACTACACCCGGGTCGTGCCCGGCGGGGCGGGCAAGTTTGATCGGTGTTCGCGGACGCGTTCTCTCGGAAGCGTGCGAACCGGGCGGTTACGAACTTTCCACGCACCGGGTCTCCGAGGGAGCTGCGTGCGAGCTGCGTGCGCGTCACTCGTGAGTAAAGCTATCTTCCTTTTTGGTTCCCTGTCGCTGTTGGCCGGCGTTTGGTAGCAAGGGAAGGTTGGCACTAGTGCTCTTCCTGTTCCAACGTTGGGACGGCCGGGATGGATAACTTGCAGTCAGGCAAGGGACTGGCAGTCCAGACGGGCTGCGCAGTTAGCTGCGTCTGCTCCCCCGTTCCACGACAAGTCTTTGATCGTCTCGCAAGTCCGGTCCCCATTCCAACAATGACTAGATTGAGGGCGTTGCTTGACAGTTTTGTCAGGGACCTGGGCTACGCTCTTCCTTCGTATTTGGAGAAGGCGCTTTCACTTCGGCGGTCAAGCGTCACGGCTGCGTGCAAAAAGGAGTCGACCAGCGAACTACAAGGGGAAGACCCGAGTGACCTCACTCAGGAAGCAACCGGTGGTGCACGAAGTCATGTATGCCGCCGCATTCTGCGGGAGGCAGTTCTTTCGCCAAGATTCATGTCTCAAGTTAGCAGTCACTTAGAGAAGTGCTCAAGGGTTTTCAGTCGCTCTTCTTCTGTGCTTGATCCCGGCACACACCTGCTGTGGTCCTGGATAGTTTATAAGAGCGTCTTGGCGCAGGAAGAGTCGAACAAGAGAGCAGTTTGTTGCTCTACAACTGCAGTCGCAGAAGAGGCTGCACGAGGCGGAGACGGAAACGAAGTCGGAGGATCGCCCTGCTCTGAGAAGCTGCCGGGAGAGACTCACGGCACCCGGCTGGCAGCCTCGTCTCTAGAGGAAGAGCCCAGACATCTCTCAGAGAGCAGGGACATTGGCCGGGCCTTCGATGGTGAGCTGGCGCGCGTGCAGACAGGGAGACTGCAAATTTCCAGCTGACTGCCAGACGCTCTCCTTCGAGCCGCCGATGCTGGCATTTAGTGCTGCCTCTGACTATATTTTGTTTTCCGAATTTGTATCGGGAAACTATTTGCTAACCTGACGTAGTCTGCTTGGATTCCCTGTGTTTCTGTCCCGCCAGAGCTTCTGTCTGGAATAGAGACCGTCCTAGCTTCTCCTCATGGGGGCACTTGTGAGGACATTTGCAAGCTTTTATTGACTGAGGTTGGCCAAGTTGTCGAGCATGCAGTTTCGGAAAGGGAGTCTTCCCGTCAGATCGCGACAGCTCCTCGTGTGTCTGCAACTGGCTCCGCTGTCTGTCCCGCACTGCTCACTTACCCTGGACTCGACCGGGTGAGCTCCCGTACCGCTCTCCTCCTTTTTTTTCTCAAGCTTCCTTACCTTCTAGGTGCCATGGCACGGTTTATCGCTGCAGCTTGTAAGGTGCCTACTGGCCGGGCTCGGGTCTTCGAGCCGAGCGCGCCGACTCCGCGAGAGGAAGTTCTGGTAGACCACGGCAAGCAAGGAGAAGCATACGAAGTGGCTTTGCTAGAAGGCCTCGGTTTGATCCAATGTGTCCTGGGCGAGGGTGGACTGGAAACGACTGAGTTCCCGTCATTTGTCTCTACCGGAGACAGCGGTCTAGACTGGGACGATGCCCTGACGGAGGCAGTCGCCATATGTACACCGCCTAACATGGTATGGGAGAAAGCTTTGTCGCGCGGCCGTCCAGGGCAGGCGAGGCAGAGGTTCCTACCACGGAGTTTGAGGACACACGCTTTAGGATTTGGACATCGCCCCGGTCCAGTGGATTCCTGCCTCCTCAGCGTCTCGACTAGCGAGACTCAAGTGCCCACGGACGTGATCGGGGCCCAGCGCGCTATTCGCTTAGCGGTATTGCGTACCGCTGCTCTTCTTGAGGCAAGTGTGGAGTGACTGAGTGTTCCCGTTGAGTGCGCAGCTGCAACTAGCTCAGAGAAGAGCCAACTGTAGAATTAGAATCTCCCGTGGGTTTGAGTCAGCCCGCTGGTGAAAAGAGTAGCTGGGCTGGCGGGGGAGTTCTAGCTTGTCTCGGGGCACCTTTGGTGAGCGTGTGTTCCCGTGGGTAGTGCACATTGTCCAAGTCTCTCGGCAACGGCTTGTTAGTCTCCCGTAGCACTGCGGAGCAAATTATGTAGCTTGCTATAGCGGCCGAGGACTTTGTAGGTGACAACGCACGTTTTGCCATGTTAGTGCGATTTAACTTGTGGCCGGGAGGCATCAGGGGAAGGTGTCGGGCTACAGCTTAGATGCTCGCGCAGATGCTAAGACTGCGTTTCACTCGGTCGGTGTCAGGTCTGTAGCGGGGTCTATGCACTCCCCGTCGCGCTGTCAGTCTCTGTCTATGTTTGTCAAGGGCCTTGAAGTCCTCTGCTTCTTTCTTACGTCCCTGACAAGAGATTTGCTCGCCCGCGGTCCCACCGTGTGCAGGCATATCCGAGCGGTTTCGGTCGTTTGCTGCTGGAGACACTGTAAGTGTGGCAAGTTGGCAGACTGACTCAGTGTGACTCCAGTGTCTCCCAGATGCCCAACTGTCCTCGTTTCTGACCCGCAGGCACTACTGGATCCGATAAAACGAAAGGAAGGGTGCCCACCCCCACAGTGTAACAGTGACCTTCCCCTGGGGGCGGTGTGGTGGAGCCCGCGACTGAGCACTTTGTCTTCAGGTGAAGTACAGACGGGACTTCGCTCCACCATGAAGGGTTCTCAGACAAGTGGCGATGTGGTGCTTGTAAGGACCGTGTTGCTTCGGAATAGGTTGAAGCTAACGGGGGGTCTGCCCTATGCGGCCCTGTTGTGATGCCAGGGAGTCCATGCGGCTTGACGTCCTTCTCTGTGATCTAGTATGGTTACTTTCTGTTGAAGATCTTCTTAAGTGTCCACCTACCAGTTGCTGGAGTATCTGTTTTTACGCCCTCGTGGGACCTCAACAGTAGGTGCAGTCAGCTCGGGTGCTCTGTGTATCCCGTGACCTGCCAGTCACTTTTTTTCTTTAGAGCCTGTTAGGCGTGTTGTGTGTTTCCTCGACGTTTGCAGACATTTCCCGGACACTCTGGAGTGCACTACACTTTGGAGAGCCCCTCACAGAAAGCATTCCGCTGTTCCTGCCGCCAGCAGCGCACACCAGGCTCGTTTGTCAGGCGTGTTCTCTTCTTTTGACGTGGAAAGGTTTGCCAAGGGCGTTTGGCGATCCGCAAGAGGAAGCAAGCAGACAGCTACTGCCGCTGTCGGTCGCTGCTGATGTGGCGGCGTCTCAGACTGGTGCCGACGCAGGATCATTCCGAGACACACTGACGGGTACTCAGCCAGAGAAGCAGTTACGTCAACTCGTCAGGTGCCTTGGTTCTGCAGGAATTTCTTGTAGCTGTCGCGCACACAATCTGAGCAGGTTCTCTGAGTTAGAGTCAGCACCAAGGTACTTCCTATACCGCGGTGTGCGGTGTGCGGTGCGCTCCTGGTGCGACTTTTCTCACGTGGTGCTCGTAGGTGTCAAGCGCCTCGAGACCGGTTTGCCACACGAGTATCCGGCTTACCGGGGAGCGATTCGCGGCCGAGGTGGAGAGGATACCACGTGCCAAGTTCCCCAGTTTCCAGATCACCTCAGTGACTCCAGCGCTATGCTTTTGGCTTTCGCTGTCGCGAGAGTCCTGTATACATGCCTCTTCACTTTCCGAGTGAGCAGCATTGCTTAGCTCGTAAGCCAGCCTGTGGCACTATAACGGACTCCGGCAGGATCTCATATTTGTCGCTTGGTTGGTTCTTTTCCAGGGGAATGACATCAAAGATTACTCGCGGATTACCATGCCAGTGGTACTGCGTCTACTGGACATACCACAGCGTAAGTGATGGAGACAGCGTCCACCCGTCTCTACACCCAGACGGATGGAGGTGAGGTTGTCCATCCACAGCGTTGCTTGGGGCTGTGGTGTGTTTTTCCAGCGCAAATTCGGCACCTGGCGTGGAAATGTTTCAGTGTTGTTTGCAGTCGACTCTCAGCGGAAGGTGGGTGAATCTGTGATTCCAGACAACAGCAAACAAGACGAGGCTTTAGGGGGAGTCTACGTCTGAGTGATAGCATCAGGGAATGACGGCACAGGAAGACGGTGCATCAGCCGCCCTCGACTCTGCCCGTTGTGATGCGCTGTCTCAGATTGGTCGGCATTTCATTCCCCGTTGCTCCGGGTAGGGTCCGTTATTCCGCACGTGGTAATGGTCAAATCAACGCACTTCTGGCGGTGTGAATCCTCATCTCCGTGTTCCTGCGTGTTCGTTCAGGCTCTAAACGACGGCTTCCCGGTTGGCAATGAAGTCCCGGTTTGCCTAGAGGAGTACATGCTGGCGTTTACTTCCGTCTATGAACAGTTGTTGCCGGACCCAACGCATCCCGATTTCCTAAGAGGGTACGACCGGTTGACTACCCAAGTGACACAGCTGGCGTATCAGTCGGCTTGTACCCGGGGTTGTTGATATGCATGCCTTCACGCGCTTCTGTTGTGCCATGCTCATCTTAGGGTGCAGTTTGTTGTCGGCATGTCACTTGGTGAACTCAATTCTGACTCGGAGCTCCTGGCCGTCTTTCTTCAGCACTTTTCCAGGATTGTCAACCGTGGAAAGACAGTTTTGATTTACGTACTCAAGGACCTCATGAGGATTACACTAAGGTGCTTGGAGACAGAATCTCGGCAAGCTACAATGGAAGGTAAAAACTGGACCCCACCGGTACTGGCGGGTACCAATTCTTAGCGGCCTAGCGTGTGTCGGCCACCCTATCACCTCCGCTGACTTGTGGACCTTTATTGCAGGCGTCCGCTTTCTTCAAACGCTGTTCAAGGCCGTAGGCCGACCATGCGTCAGCTACTTGCCCGATGTACTTTGCCGACTGGTGATGGTAGACATCGCGTCTGGCAACGCTTCTAATGCATCCTTTCGCGGTTCTCTTGGCTCATTCGCTCGACTGTCAGAGGACGATTCGCTGAGGCTACCAGCAATCGACAACGGGATGGACAGGTTGGTATTTGCGTTGCATTCCTATTGGCAGCAGCCGATTGAATATTGGTATCATGGCCAACGCCTCTCTAGTCAGAGGCTCCCAGCAGTTTCCTCGTGATTCCAAGTCAAGTGGAAGTAAGAGCGCGCGAAACCTCGTCAGCAACGCAGCTGAGTGAGTGACACATTTCCTGTGTGCTATGCGCAGAGACTTCCTCCAGAACGAATATGAGTGTTTGTTCCACTGCCTTCGCGACCTGCTCACCGATGAGGAGCTATCGCGAACACGGTCGTGTCTGAACTGGTCAAAGGAGGGAGGCACCGCAACTGGTGACCGCTCTTTCCGAGAAATCTTGGAGAGCTTCAAATGTTCGTGGGCGATGCTTTCTTCAACTCGTAACCGAGCTTTGCACGTCGGTAATGTTGTGACTATTTCCTCTCCCTAGTGATGTTTCGCTGACGTGGTTCCTCCAGAAGACGGCTAGATCCCGCAACTTGGTCGAAGGATAACTGTTGCTCCTAATGCGCGCACACGGTCATGGAGGCAGTGTCGCACTGGAATTTGCGCCGCTAGAACTCTTGGAACATTTGCAGCATTCTATGGGTGACGTAGAATCCCCCTGAACTTGGACTGTGAAGCCTGGGTGTGGAAGTGCCCGCTTGGGGGGGACCTACCGGCAATATTCAAGGAAGATAAAAACGTGGCGCACAGCGCGCACACCGCAGCGCCAGTTGCTAGTGACGGGCCGTACTCTGCATTTTTTTTTAACCAAGTTAGAGCCGAAACTGCGCAATGTGGGACTGTCCTCACTTACCCAGCATCGAGCCGATGATGATGACACCGGAAAGCTGTCGTATAACCTCTGTTCACCCACACAGTCAAGGTAGCATGCCAACCGCTTCTTACCGCATTCGTCACAGACATTAAGGGTGTGTGAAGGGCAGGGGTGACCGACCACACGCTGCACCAGGCGAGGTGAGTGCGCAAGCGAACAACACTCACAGCAGTCATCTTACCTGTAGTATCCTACAATCAAGGAGAGCGCGAAGAGAGTAAACTGCTTGAGCTCCAGCGTATTCAGAGAGACTGACAGCCGACCGGAAAAACTTGGTTAGCACAGTTGCGCACAACCATGTAGCCTACTTACCGCCGAGCAAGCCCGCAACTGCAGCAGTCAGAATGAGGGACAGTGCAAAGACTACGTCGGAAGTGATCAGCTGATCTAGAAAAGAGGGCTCCTTAGCAGGAGGGGGGCGAGGAGACACGGCCGGAGAAACAACTGGAGGGGGACGAGCTTCCGGCTCGGGCGCCCTCCACAGAATCTCTGCAGCGAGAAGTCGGTGTGCGCGCACGGGAGCAGGCAGTACCCTGCTTTAGAGGCTCACCCCCCTCGTGCACGCAGCATAAGCCCTTGATGACCTCGTTCTTCAAATCTATCTGGAAATTCTCGCCGCCGCCAAGTTCATCAAGCAGGTTTGCCATGTTCATCGAGAACAACTCCGACGCTTGAGTAGGCCTGGTTTCCAGAAAGTAACCTCTACTGGTTGCATAGCGCAAGAACATTATACCTACATGTCCACTTCGATCTTGCTCCTGCCAATAACCTTGACACCGTGGATCTTGGTCTCTCCGTCCGTGGGCGACCCCTCGACGTTTCCCCCCCATCCGCTTCTCCTGTCTCCGAACTCAGTAGCTAAATCAATGACAACTGACCCCGGTCGCATCGATGCCAGCATTTCGTTTGAGATCATTTTCGGCGACGGCCTCCCGTGAACGGCGGCAGTGCAAATGATCACGTCCATCTGCGGAATAACTTTTGAAAGCATCTCCTTCTGGGCCCGTTCGAAGGCCTCGCCCATTTCTCTGGCGTATCCTCCTGCCACCTCGCCCTCTTCCTCCTACAAAGGCGTAGGGGGGGTGTCCGCGGGTAAACACTACCTTCTCTTGTGTCACAAATTACCACTTTTACTGGAAGAAAGACACCGCCACATGATTCCACCTCTTCCTTCGTAACAGAGCGGACGTCATACGCGAAGACCTGGGCGCCTAGGCCATGGGCCGTTGATATAGCTTGGAGCCCAGCAACACCGGCACCCAAAACCAATACCCTCGCTGCCTCGACCTTCCCTGCAATATCATTTCTGTTACTGTCGTCTATTCCTGTTACTTCAACGCAGGACTTGCCTGCGGCAGTTATCGAGGCCTTGCTGAGTCGGGGAAGTGCATTGAATGCTTCAAGGACGGCGCGGTACCCCTGATTTGTCGGCGTCAGCTGAGGAAAATTAATAGCAAGTACCATTTCCGATTACCTGCAGTCCCTGCATCGACGACCTGTAAAAGTCCTCATTCGATGCGTTCAAGTCTCATTGCAAAGAACATGCCATACTTAACATCCAGCCCCTGGGCTCTTGAGATGCGGGGGACCTCATCGATGGCGAGCACTGAAAGAAGTGGGCGACCGAACTCCGCGAGTTTGATGCAGACCCTGAGTACCTGTCAACCCTTGGCGAGCCATGACGTCCAAGAGCGCCACGTTCCTGACCCGAGTGCACCCTGGATTTCTGTGCAAGAATAAGAAACCCGGTCATTCCCTCACTGTGCGGGGAAAATATAGCTGATCAAAACCTTGTTGCGAGGAATGCGCTGCAGGAGTTCGGGAGAGGGCACCGAGACTTTGAGAATGACGTCGCTTCTCCTTATGACGGTGTCCGCGTCTGGTGCGAGCTCTGCGCCGCATTTCTGAGAGCATATGCTGATCTGGAACCACATTCACAGGAAGCAGCACCAATTCACAAACCGTGTATTCCTCGTCTGGGAATCCAGCCCCCTCGCCAGCACCAGCTTGGACAAACACTCTGGACAGTCCCAGCCTGTGAAGCTAGCAGTGGCCTCTTGCTGGTATCCTGCCTACCTGAAGGCCATTTTGCGGAGCCGCTTGACAAAGCGGGGAGCCATGGACACAAGCGGCGTCCCGCGACCGTTTGTATCCTTCAGAACACCGACAGACCTCCTAGGGGTTGGCCACGCTGTACGGGGAGTTTCCATGCCCTCTCTCTCTAGGATGGTGACGCCCGCTTCCAGATCGGCGAAAACTTCGGACTTGCTGACAAAGGCAGCTCTCTGCACCAGATACGTTGTCTCCTGGTGCAGACGACCCCACTCAGCAACTAACTGACTTGGCTTAGGCACGCGAATATGGCCGCTGTGGTATCCTTGGCATTTCCGAAAAGCATCCTGGTGCTATCTAGGTAGAACAAGAAGTTCTCGATAGCGGCGTAGCCCGGCGCAAGTGATCGCTTGAGGACAACAGTTTGTTTCGCCCTCCAGACCTCAATCACTGGCATTCCCTGGATCTTGCTCCCCGGTTCGAGAGATGCCGGATTCACTGTATCGTTTGCTCCAACGACGAGGACCAAGTCGTATTCGGTCATATCCCTATTAACTTCTGTCATATCCTTTACTATCGAGTAAGGTACATCAGCCTCGGCCAATAACACATTCATGTGTCCTGCAGGCAGTCCCCTTCCAGGAGCCCACACATTCTAACTCGCGGGGGAAAAGTACCTGGCATTCTGCCCGCCACAGGGTGAATCCCGAAATCGACCGCGACGCCTCGAGACATCAGAAGCTGTAGAGATGAGAACTGAATGAACTGTCTGATTCGCCAACTCTTTCTTCTATTCTTACCTTAGCAATATCCGCGAGGTCGGACTGGCACCGGCTGACGGCCATGCCATAGCCGGGAACGATGAGTACTCGCTTGGAACTCAAAGCCGCCTCGGCCACCTACACGGTGTCACTGCTTATGGCGCACAAAACCACGCAGCCGGTTGACTGCTTACGGCATCAGGTGTGGTTTCCCTGATCGCTCCCTCCGCAACCGCAATGGCCTCTGCTTCTACCTCCTCCCAACCACCAAGAATAACACTCCAGAAATCTCGGTTCATGCCGCGGCTGCGATAGAAGTGCGGTACAGTGGAAGCGCTTGTCTATCTCATTTGCAACCCTACCACATAATGTAAGACAAGATCGCGCCAGACGAGCCGATTAGTGACCCGGCGATGATAAGAAGATTGTTGTCCAGCATAAAGCCGCTGTTGCACGAACGCGTGAAAACTGTCGGTGTGCGTGGCCTTCACACGGAATACCTGGCGGCCGTGGCAAAACCCGAATACGAGTTTAGCATGCTGATAACTACCGGCATATCGGCTCCGCCGATAGAGGCCACGAGGTGGAAACCTAGCCACATGCTTAGCGCGGCCATGCTATAGCTGCGCGACCGCAGTTTCAGCCGCAGAACGTGTAGAGCGTGCGGTTGCTTGCTTACAGGCTTATGACCTGGGTCGTCAAGTCTGCGCTGACGCAGAAAGTTGCCACCAGTACGCTTATTGCCGAGACCGTGGCCACGTTGATGGCGTGCTTCCCGGGGAGTGTCAGAGACTGCTGGCTCACGACATCGTGTAGCTTTGCGGCCGCTATCACTGTCTCAACAGCATCGGACACTTCGTGTGACAAGAAGCTCAAATTTGTCTTACGGGAACCGGCAAATGTGACTGCGGCTATGAATTCACCGACGCTGATTTCGAGCAGCCGGGCTATATCCCCTCCTTTCTCCATTGCGCCCGAATGGAAATTGGAAAAGCCAACCTGTGCGACAAATTAGAATTACGCCTATTAAGTAAGTGTATGTCAACGTATGGTACCATCATCGCGGCTAGGCCGACAAAACTGTGGAAAAGCGCCACGAGCTGTGGCATCTGCACCATGTTGACGTAGTGCGCGATAACAAGACCGACAGCTGCTGCGGGAGCGATAGTCAGGAAGAACGCCGCGTAGTGGTTCCCAAAGCCTTCTGTGGAGAAGGTCACAAGTACTGCAGCAGCCATTCCCACGATCCTTTCACGGAAGAGCGTGAGAGGAAGACCAGTTTGGCTCAGCACGGGTAGAAGCTCACCCTAGAATGTTCCCGCGTTTCGACGTCTCTGGTGTGCTCAGACCCCTCAAGCACAGGATGAAGCAGATGGCTGAAAACAAGTAGACGGAGCCGAGCATTGTAGGGAAGTGCGAGAAAGCAGCTGGAGCAGGGACGCCGGCCTCCGGATTCTCCTCGGTTTTTCCTCCACCGCCTCCGCCACCGCCTCGCCTATGCTCCGCCCTGGGCGCGGCAGGTGCCGACGTTTCTTCTCCTGGTCTGAAGCACAGAACTGTTTTGCCATTTCGTCTCTAGGACAGGAGAAGGCAGCACACCGGTTAACTGGGAAGAATTCGGCAACCCGTAGAGCGTGTTGCCTAATAGGCCTGGCTATCAGCTCCGGGAACTCGAAGCCGGCCTGCACGTTCACACCGCACAGCGCCGAAACTACGAGCAGACCCCAAAGGGCAACGCGCCCTCTCAGCAAACTTGGAGCCATTGTTTAGGTGTGGCCGACTTTCTGAACCTCGTTCTGCCGTACTACGAGTACGTCCGCGAGGAGTGTCTTAGACTGTAGTACAAAGGCCACAGGTACGTCGGCATCTGCCGCGCCTCGCCTCCGCGGCAACGCCTTCCAGCTGTACAGACAGCGCCGATGCGAAAGACTTCCGTTCTTCGCCCCGAGGCACCGATCAACTTTTTACTCGATATAGCAACACCCCCCCCGTACTGTGAGAATGCCGTCATGAAGATCCCCTTTTCGAGCCCCGTCGTGGTTTGACAGCGTCTCTACTAATGACGGCTGCCGGCCCGCAAGTGGCGTGAAAGGCAGCTAGCAGGTAAGAGTGCCGTGGCAATACGGGTGGCCGGCTGGGGGGCGTCATTTCAGGTCCATCCACTACACAAAACGACGCGGACTGTCCTGCGGTCATCTGTCGCAAGGACCACTGGTCCGTTCGAAGCCCGCATGCCCACGGCGAGCTTTTGACTTTCGAAGAAATGAACTGAGCAGGGCTCGCGCGTTTTCCGACTGTTGTAATCTGTGCGTCTCGTCCGAAATAAAATCCGAGGCGGCACATTTGCCATGGCCCGGGTCCGTTCACAATGCCGTGCCGACCAGTACGTCTGTTTGGCCAAAGATATAGCCGAGATGAGTAAAGCGGCGGCTTTCTGCAGTGCGTGAGCGGACGTCGGAATGCCTCTTGTTGGCCTGGGATGTGTTTTCGCTCGTCGGTAGACAGCATGCGCATCCAACTCAGGGGCTCTTTAACCATCCTATCGAGAGAAACAGTAACGGCCGTCGCCGCAAGTGTTCCAGTCAGATGCCCGGCCATTGTTCAAGCTCTTGCATCGTGATCTGTGTCGGCGTGGTGAACGTTAGTGCTGGAGTTTCAGGACCGCCACCGAGGGACTGAGAAGCGACGATACAGTCTCTCGTAGATGGCTCTCGTGTGTATGCGTGGAGAAGCGCCCGTTGGTCTAGTCAGCGTTTTCCTACATTACGCGGTTTTCGCTGTAAGAAAGCCGTTTACGTACGCGCGTGACTCTGTTCAACCTGTCGGAGTATCGGTGTTCAGTGGATGGAGCCTGGATGACAAGGGCGATTGCAGCGTACCGTCACCCAGGAAATGAATCAGCAGCAGTCTTTGCCAGAGGTGTTTCTTTGGAGTGTCCTCAATGCCGCACTTGCATATTCGCCGGACATTCCGAGTTCCAGGTGCCTCTCGCGTCTTAGCCTCTCTCACGAAGCGCCCAGGCTCTGCGACTCGCACCCGTGCAGCTGCGGGACCTGCTGACAGTGAGTCGCCCAACAATGCATCCGTGCCTTCCGCGAGTAAGGAAGAAGAGGAGATCGACGTAGCTCAGGAACAACGTTTGGTTACGGACCGGCTCCGCTTCTCGCGCGATTGCGGCAATAGGCGCGATTCATTCGACAGCACGTCGGGCAGTGACGCGGGCCGCAATCTATCTGACGCAGTCGCAGACATGGCAGACAAGCGAGGGCAAGGGAGTTTCCCGAGCACGGATGCAACCATGCCGTCGGTAGTCTCAGCCGCTTCGCCTGCAAAAGACTCCCTGAAGGACATGCTGTCACACAGCGTACGTCAGGCGACAGTTGCCAAAGATGTAGTACAGAAACAAGAGGCCGACTCTAATCCATTCGTTTCAGTCACGACGCGCACGTGCATCAAGGCCTCACTTGAGGTGACCGAGGGTCGACTGCCAGTGCGGCCTGTCGCGGGTAGGCCTGTACAGCAGAATGGACGTGAAAGTGTGGATGCTGACTCGGGACCAGGGCACACCAAGACGTCAGCAGGACACCAAAGCAGACGCGCCGCAGCTGCTGGAAAGCTCACTAGCAAAAAGGAACGTCCGTATCAGGAGAAGGCGCGTCTGTTCCTTAACGGAGAAGTGTCTGCAGCACTATTTGTGGAACTGGGTATTGCGACGTCTTGCAGGAAGGGCCTCAAAAAGGGTTTCTTCAACCAGGATGACTTTTTTTCATATCAGTGTGATGAGTGGGGTCTGTACGGCGTATTTGACGGCCACGGTCCTGGCGGGCACTTAGTCGCCAATTTCGTACAGTGGCATTTGCCAAACATCATACACGAGTACATGATAACCCATGAGCCGCGTATAGCGTTGCATATGGCATTTGTTCGCGTCGACAACATGCTAAAAGATGCCTCGGAGACGCAGAAGTTTGACAGTGCTTCGAGCGGGTCAACGGCGTCCGTCGTCTTGCACCGGCGCCAGGAGCGCAAGCTTTTCTTCGCCCATGTAGGCGACTCGCGAATCGTTCTGGCGAGGAGAAATTCGCAGCTGCGGCTTGTCCCAGAATGCGTCACGAAAGATCACAAGCCTGACGATCCGGTAGAACGCGCTAGGATAGAAGAGCATGGTGGAGAAGTTCGTCGACCGACGGGGCATATTCCATACCGAGTATTTTTGAAGGGCAGGAATTATCCTGGACTTGCAATGTCTCGGTACGTCTGCAGTATAGATCTCAAGAAGCCGGCACTAGAGGACGCATCGCGTGGGGGAAAGGTGATAGCTCGTTTTTGAGTGCTCAGCCACGTTGCCGTTTGCGAGCGGCCCTCGTTGGTTCGGTGCTCAAGTTAGTGTTGCGATGCTGTTTAGTTTCTGTTCAGGTCGATCGGGGATTCTGTTGGTCACTGTGCGGGAGTTACCCCTGAACCGGATATCTTGGATTTCGACTTACTCGAAGATCGCGACGACGTTGTAATCATGTGCACGGATGGTGTATGGGAGTTCATAACTCCGGAAGAAGCAGTCGAAATAGTCAGCCGCTACGACATTTACCAGGTACGAATTCTGCAGGTGCCGGCCGCAAGCGGTGATTCTTGTCTTGTCTCTACTTGCAGAAACCCGGGGCGTAAGGTTTGGTTAGTCGCTGTACTGTGCGCTTCAGGCCGAGGAAGCGGCCCAAGAACTCAGCCGCGAAGCGTGGAAACGCTGGCTTGAACAAGACGGGCATTCAGTCGACGACATAACAGTTCAGATCATTCACCTGTTCCCACCTCCACATGACAATCACCATCATCGCGGATAACATCGACCCGGAGTCTAAGGAAGGCCCTGATGGATATTGGTGTGCATAAAGTTGGTACAAGTTGCTTGTCCTCGCAGTTGACAACTATTGTTTTACTTCACATATCAACAGCATGGACTCCGGGTTCTGGGGTTTACTCCGCCTGTCTTGAAGTCCGAGATTGTACCGGTTGCTACCACTTCGGCAGGGTTTTTCCAGGCGCCTCAGCGGCAGTTGGGGCAAATGTCTTTTAGCGCGGTACCAATGTCCTCGTATTTGTTTGGCTTTTCTTCGTGAAGGCAAGGCGTTTTAGCTGGGAGAGAGAGAACTTGGTACTCGCCGAGTAACGCGAGTACATGATCGTGGAATACGCTCTGGACATCTTCTAGACCTCGTGGCAAACAGAGCACTGTAGGATTGGCAATCTGGCAAATGCTGTCAGGCTAGTTCATTGGCGCACGCGACGCGACAGCTTCGTATAACCAGTGAAGGTGAAGCGCTCCGGGTGGATTGCCCACCGAAGGACGACTGACGTTGCTGCGCGGCTTCACTCACGCGTACGCGAGGAGCCGCTGAATGAGTCAACATCAATGTATGCCTAGAGCGGTGCGAACGATTCGGATGTATTAGCATGGTGTTGGGATGATAGTGTTAGTAGTGCGGAACCTCGACTGGCGGGCTAGCAGTTTCGAAGTGAGGGAGTGTTCCTTCCCGCGTCTCCAGGAGACCGACCGGTGGTAGGCCGCCTCGGCTAGTCAGCCGCCAGTGGCTGGAACATGCGCGCCTGTGAGAGCGAAGGCATTTGCAGGCAACTCGCTACACAGAGGTAGTCAGTGGACCGCAGTGGGTTCAGCACTTGTCAGTTTGTGTTACGAAAACGCATCTGCGAACAAAGACGGCAGGTTTGCTACACGCTGGAAACATCACTGCACAATACCAGGGTAGAGAGCATGCCCTGAAACTGCCGTCGATCGTTGCGCTGGGGGGGGCGGAAAGGCTGTCCCGCGAGTGCGCCTGGCGCCGGCTTGCGCATGTCATCACGCGTCACCCATGGGGAACGTTCGTTTTTTCGGGTTCAACTACCTTTTTTCCGTACCTGCTTAGTTGACAGCGAGCTGGAACAGTGATTGATTTCAATTGGAAAACAGGAAAGATAGAAGTTCGGCACGGACGTACGGCCAAGGGGCTTTCCCGGTCGTCCTCGGGGCCGGACGCGGAGCAGCCGCCCTCCGATTGTAAGTTTTCTGTGGACCCGCAGGGTTGTTGGCGAATTTGTAGTTACCCTCCGTTCGATTCTGCTAAGAATTTCCATGCTGTCTGACTAGCGGGTGAAGCTGTGCTGGGCGACGTGTTGACAGGCCAGCGCTGCCGCGTTCCGGGTTCAACAAGCTGAGGCCTGGGGGCGTCTGTCATACGTTTACAAGCTTGCTGGCATAAGATGGATGACCAAAATGCCTCTTCCTCGCTCAGGATGTCACAGCCCTCTGCTGTTAAGTATGCTGCGTCGGGGTCTACATCTAATGCAGCCAGGCAGAGACCACTCGAGAAGCACACTGTGAGCTTCTCCCAGCATGCGGAGAGCCAACATCTTATTCCTCGGACGACTGAACCGAAGGAAGACCTGCCACCTTCGGTACTGAGTAGCTTGCAAACTCGCATGACTGCAGCGCTTTCGGAAGGCGGGCCTGGTCGCGCTGTTTCTGGCTCCGCGCCGTCCGCTGCAGGTTCGGACAGTCCACCACACCAATTGAAGTCTATCCTGGTGAAAAGGGGCAGTCAGGAGGGACAAACACCGCAGGAGACCGAAGAGACGCCGGGTTGGAAAGGTTCGACACTTTGGTCTCGATCCCGGTCATTCTTTGGCAGGAGACGCTGGGGGGGCTGCTGGGAGAAATTCCAAGACGTGATGATGCCTTTTTGGGAGAACGAGGTGGACTTTGTCCTGAAAGAGGAGTCTGAGCGGCAGGCTTTTGCAGGGAAAATGGCCCGTCCTATCCGGTCAAAGGCTGGATCTGAATCTAAAAGATGTAAGCACACCACTGAGGTGCTCCCGTACATTAAGTTTTCGTGTTTCTTCAGTCAGCGTAGTTGAATTCGCTCTTGAGAAATGTGTCTTTGGGGTTCCACTAGAGCACGAGGATCTAATATAGTGTAACAACGTGCCACGAGCACCGAGCGTAGGCCCTACAGTAGCATTCTTTCCGAAATGAGTGTGTGGGCCTGTTACTCGACTACACAATGAAACATACCTCCTTCAGTCGCTCCTTTCTCTATGCCCACGCTTCAGTTGTCCACGACTGCAGCAGTGCTAGCCGTGCCTCTCATAACGGGTGGCGGCACTTTGTTGTGAGCAGTGCAACTCCAGGGAACGAGTTCTCTTGTGGCCTTGTACCGATAAGGCTGGCTGCTGCGGTCTTCTGCCCAGGTCCCTGTTTTGCAGTAGCCATGAAAAAACGCGGTCCGCCTGTGCCAGGCAGGACACCAGAGACAACATTTGTTTTTGCTTGGGTTTATCTTTCGGTGATGTAATGCACTCGAGCACATGGTACCCTCCTGTGCGGGCCAAGCTTCAGCGCCTTGTTTTCAGTTTCTCAGAAGACATTCACTCGAACTTCTATACACTCCCATCCGGTATTGCTTCCGCTGGTGACATTTTAGACTTTACGACCAAATGGAATCCGGCTCTCGGGAAGAGTCTCATCTTTTTGTAACACGCCGTTCGGCCTCACCGAGGGTTCTCGGGACAGTCGCGAGAGTTCGCGGAGTCTTCGTCTGTAGGGGTTGTGGGCTCTACGAGTGTTCTTCAGTGGTCTTGGGTGCGTGCGTTGTGGTCCTACTGGGTACGGGAGAGTTCTAAGATAGTGCCCAACAATGGTACGCCACATGCCAACCTACGTGCGTGCTGTCCAAACGGATGCGCTCTCGATTTGGGTGCTTCTGCTTGAAGGCCTGCGGATAGTTCAGACACACCGTGCTCTTACTTGCAAGCCTTTCATGCACACGTTATCAGGGGTGCATGGGCTGTCAATGGCGGATACCTCGTGGCAACGCTCACGTGCCATGTTCGCCTCACCGGCGCTCGAGTCTATGCGCTGCGTTTGCAGACCACGAGAATCCGACTGTTCTGCAGAAGCGTGTGTGGCAACCAGTCTGTGTAGTTACCGGCAACGGCTTCAATGTTCGTGTCTGGTCAACAGTGCCAGGGTACACTTCCGTCGCTTCTCAACAGGTAGATTGAGTCATGTTATATATATTCCCGAAAACTCGACTCGGCATCACCGGTTCGTTTTGTGAAGGACTGAGATCACCACTTCCAACAGCGCTGCGAAATGGATTGCTGCGTCTGTAGCTCGTCCGATCCGGAACGTTTCCGCGTGCTATCTGCAGCTCTCCAACAGTCGGAAGTAGGTGAGGGGAAGTTCTTTCGAAAATAGGCTGCTTGCGTTTTTCTCTTGGTTTCTCTCTTCGCAGCGGTGAAGGTGCAAGAATCGGGGGTGACAGCGAAAAGCACCCCGTCAGGTGTCTCGGCAACTTCCACACTGAGCAATTTTACGTTAAAGAGAAGGCCGCTACGGTCAAACATGGATTTTTTCGGACTGCGTTTCCGGGATAAGAAAATGGAGGAGGAGTATGAATTCAACAATAACCGGTTGTTCAAGTATCGTAATTGCTTCACAGGTACACTTTGTCTAACTGTATCGCTTGCGAATTATATCATTTTACTCATGGCGCAGCGTACGAAGGCGTACATGCTCGGATCACTCGCGCCGGTCATCGGCTTCCACCTCATTCTGAACAGCTCCATTATCTGCAGTCTTATCTTCACGTTTGTTCATCGGCTGCCGTTCACCAAGGACCATCAGGAACAAGTCACCTACTTCCTCATTAGCACGGCCTATGCGACAGTCGCGCTTGTCGTTTGCGTGACCAAATTCCAACTGTACTGGGGCCCTTCGTGGGATTCAGCATACCTCAAATTTCTTCCTGACACGCTTACGTTCTACGATGTTGCAACTTATCTACCGATCAAGGACCCGGTCGATCCGCGCTTTGCCCTGTACATTGTCCTCAATGAACTTCTTCTAACAAGTATTACGGACAGCTACTATTACTTTCTCACTCTACTCTTCGACTCCGTCATTCCGGGGCGCAGTCGTTATATAGTCATACATCAGACCGTCATGATATGCCTCAGTATCGTGGTCACCTTCATAGGCGTCGCGAAGTATCCTCTTCTTGTTTACCCAGCGTGAGTCACCCATTGTCCACCAAGGCGACAAAGTTGGTTGAGGCCTTAAAATTGGTCATGAAAGACTCCCAAGATCCCTGAGCGCCAGTGAACACAATAGTGTGGGGCTAGATACCGGCTTCCCGATAGTGTCACCTTGCCACCTTATCCCTCGGTCTTGCAGAGCCCTTCTAAGGTGTTTCGGTCAACCCTTCAGCCGGTACCGTGGTAGACTCTAACAATCACTGCCCGCAGTATTTCCGGGAGGGGCGGGACACGAGAGCAGACAGAATTCCTTTGTATCTGTGGGTGCGTGCGTTCGTATGGCAGTAGCCATACCCGATGTGTAGCTTAGTAGTTGTAGGAGAGGGGCACATGACGAGGTGTTATTCCTCCGTGTCCACGTGGTCGAGTCCACTGCGGGGTGTGCAGACCAGTGCTGAGAGTTTCTACGCGGAACCCGGATACTTAGCCAAGAGTTCGGCACGTTTTTTTCTTTTGAGCCGAGAGGGTGCGAGTCTCTGTGCCCTTTCTTAAGTACGGGCACTGAAGAGAAAGTCAGAGGATAGCTCGCTTGTGCTGGCGCTCATGTGCCAGTTTTTGTAGTGTCCCCTTCTGGCATTAACCATCAAGTATGGCATTTTGTCCGGCGCACCTGCATCTGAGAGTGGTGCGGCGCTTGCTTGGTAGCGAGTGCTACGGCTTCACCTCTGTCTCACGAGGTTTCGATAGTCAATTGACAACTGCCCCAGGATTACGGTGAATAACTGTTCTTTCTTTCTGATTCTTTGCTTGGGGCATAGCCAGTAGTTTCGGTGCCCGGCTCAGGTGCAATGACTTACCCTGTTATCGTTTTTCCTCAGCAAAATTTTAGAGGACGGTAGGTTGTAGTTGCCTCTGTCGAGGTCTTCTTCGCCGGCCGGCCTCTCTTGTCATGTCATCCGGAGGTAGGGAGGCAGAAGTAGCCAGCCTGTTGAGTGCAGCTGGTGAGTTAACACGCCGCTGCCTGAGCGTTGTCTGCCCGAGCAGCGGATTGTTCGTTCAGCACTGCGCGAGGGGTGTCAGATCGCCAACACAAGACCTCATTCCTTTGGGAACACAGGGGATGTGATTCAAATTGTTGTCTCTTCTGCAGGTTATTTCGCCTGATGACCATGCTTCTGTGCTATGTAGCGGGACTGTCAGGCCAGTTTGCTGTCGAGGTGCAGCGGCGCGGTCTTTTCTTCGAGTGGTATGTAAGTGCCAAGAATACCCTTCTGCCACTTTGTACATTTAGTTGGTTCTGCGGACTTGGCCGTAGGATAGCCAGCTGCTCTGTGTACTTCTTTTGCCAGCGTTCGACTTGTGATTAGTGAAGCCTACGTTAAGCTATCAGGGATGGGAATGGCCTACTGATACATATGGCGTTGATGGACGGTTGTGCGACGCTGCTGAAGTGAACTGCAGCTCGGTGCGCCACTCTTCAGACTTCGGGTGGGGCAGGTTTCTGCACGGCAGCGATGCCTTGACGATGTGACCAACGCTCTGAATGGTTACGGGTCGAGCGTTCCCGGTCCGCACTGAGTTCGAGCTGGGATGTCGACCTGTGTCAATGCTGACACCTTTTTTTTGCACGTTAGCATGCTGTGACGTTTTGGTCTAGTGTAGCACCCCACCTCAGGGTGGCGCGTCACGGTTCGGCACAGGCCGTAAAGGCTGTTGGTAATTTGCCCGGGTGATCAACAGGACTCTTGGTATTCCCTAGAGTACGGTAGTAGTTCCGGGGTTGTAGAGAGGGAAGGCAAGACAAATCTGGGTTGGCGAACAACACTGCCCGGATCAAGGCCTTGCGGCAACCAGTCGTCGGCGATAATGCTTGGATACGCATATTGGGTCTGTCTCGCAAGTTTGGGAGTCCAGAAGTCTCACTTTCTTACATCAGAATCCTACCACCAGATCATGATCCATCTATCGCGGATCGGGACAGCAGCAGGAGTTCCGTTTCGCTTCGGTGTTGACGCGCAAGGTAGTCTGTGTAAGAGGTGGAAAAAAAAAGTGGCAGACGATTGACAAGACAACACAGAGTAAACTGGTCTCTGTGAAACAGGGAAAACTTGGGGACGTCTTCTTGCCGTGTCGCATTGCAGGTCATGAGAAAGAAGCTCACTGAGATTCAGCGTGAGAAGAAAAAAGCGCAGAAGAAGCATGCCACCAGTGGCTTAGACGATCTTCGATCGTTTCTGGTTGAGGTATGTGGAAAATTCCTTTGTCCGGCGCAGGCGACTCCCACCTGTCCTCATGCTGAGCATTCGGCTGGCGCGGCGCGCTGAGGTTTCCTGACGTGGTATCAGTGCGCAGTCGGAGCAGGTGTCGTTTGTGCTCCTTCAGATTCGCAACGTCTCACTGCAAGCGAAGGTGCGATGCAAGGAGTACGACCCCACGCCTGAGATCAACCAGATTCTCGAGCTTGTAGAGAAGGGCCTTGATCTACTTGCCAACTCTTGGAACCTTTATAGCGTCGAGGTGGACGAAAGCTTGAAGCAGGAAGTAGGTGAACACGGCTGGTAACGGACGTGACTCCTGATAACTCTTTCTTGGAGACTACCTGCGTGGTGGCGCCGTGTGATTCACTTGGTATCTCCCGGTTGAGCACTGAGTCGTCCGAGGCGTAGTTTCGGGTCCCTACTGTTCTACAGCTGGGTTGCCTTCGGGTTATCCTCGCGAGTCATGCGTTTACATCATGAAACGTTTTTTGCCCATGCCTCGCTTACGGTTCTAACGTTAACTGCCGCTGTCTGTAGGTTTCTGCCGGCGCCTTTGTTTCCTTCTTTATTGCGCGTTTGTTCCCATCACCGCACAGCCAACAGCGGCTGTTCACATTGTGTGCGCATCGTGACTTCCCAGGGTTTCATGAAGGCGCTGGATGTCGACACGAAAGCGAAGCGCGTGGTTCTTGCCGACCCTGAGGCGCCCCTGCCGACCCGGACATTGATGCCCCTGTCGAGGGAAGTAGTGACGGCCGCTACTACGCCTTCTTTTGAAGGTAAGAATCTGGCATCACTGCGTACAACCTGTACGTGCGTCCACCGCAGAGGCAGTATTCGGCCGGGCTGTTTACTGCGGGGCAAGATCGTCTCATCACCTGGGTTACGTCGGCTAGTTTTCGTAGCCGAAGACTCTTGGGTCACAAGCGCTACCGCGGACATTGCGGGCAAAGGAACTTCCCCTGTGTGGTTGCAGGAGAGAGATCGCGTTTCCGCCATGTTGTTACATTGGTTTTCGGTCCTCATGAGCAGCGTATCCTCTTGTTTCTGATTGCGCGGTGCGCGACACAAGCACTTCCCCACTCGTGTTGTACGGCTTGCTCCGGGGGGTGCCCGTCTGATGGTTGTTTACTCGCTCTTGTGGTCGAGCCGAAGCTAACTAAGAAGCGCGATATATGTCAGCTATCCAAGATGCTTGCCGGACGCTTAAAAGGGGAACGACTTTTGCGGCGTTCTGATCTGTTGCTGTCCGTTTTTACCTCAGCGGCGGACTCTTCCCGCGTGCTTAGCGGGGTGCACGCAACAGCGTACGTAAGTCACCACTGTCACCGAAGCAGTGCGGTTGCAGTCTCATAGAACAGGACAGGGTCAAGAAAAGCCTGATAGCACAGGGTGTCAGTTTCAGGTATGGGAAAGCAACGTAGAAGTGCACGACCCTCGCGATCACTTGAGTGTGTAGTGAGAGGCGCAATGGCGGATCGGACCGCGAGTTGTGTGATTTCTCATACGGAAGCCAAGATTTTTTTCTGTGCGCTACTCTGGCTGCCCGTAGCGACGTGCACGAGTTGCTTGTACACTTCGAAATACGAGGCAGGACTCTGCGGGTTCAACTGGTTCTTAAAGTGCTTCTCTTTTTGCGGTGCAGACTACGCAACTCGTACCTGTTATAGGTATTGATATTGGCTTCGACATGCTCGAGGTAAGTCTCATTTTCAGGCTGAGGTGCTCGTCGGACCCTGTGTCCCGCGGTTTTGTGCGAACCGGTACCCTGTATGCGCTGCGTAATAATGGGGGCTGGAGCTGTGCTTGCACGCGGCCCTGAGGGCGGTAGGCTGACAAGGCAGCCTTGGCTTTACCTGCGAGCTTACGTCTACAATGAGGCTGGCGGGACGGGCTTGTCTTGCTTTGACCCCCCAATGGTTCTGTCAGCACTTCGAGCGAAGAACCCTGTTTCCATGTCAGGTGCACGAACGCGAACCTGGACAGCCACTACGTGCCATGAACCTGGGACACGCCTTTTCAGTCTGAGTCCACAAAATTTTTGCACGCACGTTGACTCACGCCACACTGGAGATTTTTGTACACGAAATAGGGTCAGCACGTGTCCGTTTCAGCCTCCTGCTACATTGGTGGCAGAAGCTTTTCTCCCTCCTCCGTTTGTTACATTTAGCCCTGCCTAACGCAAACTTGGATGCTGCTGTTTCCCAATTCTTTTCAGTTGAGCAGGAGTTGTCCGAGTACATTGCTTCTGGAGGTTGGCTACGTGCTTCTCAGCCGTAATGTGGCCGACTGGGCGTGCGAAGACAGAGTCCTCAGACAGTTCTTGCATACGACGCAAGGGCTGTACCGCGATAATCCCTATCACAGTGCTATTCACGGGGCGATGGTGAGGAGTGGTTACTACTCTTGCGCAGACTTTCCAGGATGATGTGGGTCCGTCGGCGGAGGCAGCCGGTCGGGTCTGGTCAGGCGTTACTTCTTTGTTTCTTGGTTTAGGTTCACTGGCGGAGAGTTAATCAGTTGGGATGTGCTACATTTTCCTCTTTACGTGAGGGTAGCGTACATCAAGGTTCTCTGCCTATGTTACTGCCGCCGCAAACCCGTCTTCTTTCGTTGTGCCGTCTAGAAACCCCTGCTTCCGGACTGTGCGTCTCCCATGGCAAACCGTTCAGAGGTTCGTGCCCGCAGTCGAAGAACGCTGCAGTCAGAGCTTAGGCAGGCAACTGACAGCGAGCGTTTTCAAAGGTGGCCGCTTCTTACCCGTTGGCACTGTGTTCGGTTCCCCGTTCTATTTAGGAGCTTGTTAGGTCGCCACTAGCGGACCATGTGTCCTAGCAGTTGCCAATTGCTTACAGCAACTTGCCCTCGTTTTCTCTTGCGGGCAGCGGCTACTCCAGCAAGGTTTCTTTGTTTTGTAACTCGTGCGTAGTTGCGAGCGAGGGAACGCTTTCGGGGCACGCTCTCGAAACGTACTGGCCTTCTTGAGCATTCAGCCGTCAGCGGCCGTACTTGACGGTGTCGTGGCGGTAGTGCTCTCGTGGCACGGGCTCTGGAGCAGCCGCAGATGGGCCTGGTTCAAGCATCCCGGTGCGCTTGCATCACTGCAGATGGGATTAGGGATTCAGAGATTCTGTTGACACCGACTTGTGATGCTGTGGCATTCTGCAGGTTGCTCACACAATGGGCTGTCTTCTTCGAGCGCTGGGTGTGAATCGCGAGTAGGTTTCTTTGCGCGAGAGTATGTAGGTCAGTGCTTGACGGACCTCTGCTCGTCGGTTGTCCTTCGGGGTCAGAATTACGCAGCTGTAATACTGTTCGTGTTTGCATAAAGAGGCGTCACCTGAGTGCTATGGATGGGGACGCAGTTTCGGGTAGGCCTGCCTTAGGCGCTTCAACAGTAGGGTGGGCTTTTGACCCGATGCACTTCCAGCAGTGCTTTCTTCCAAGTTGTTTGGTGTATTTCCCTATTTCTTGGATTCTTTCAGTCGCGTTTTGCTCTCCTGGATACTCAGCAATTTTCAGTTCTGCTGTGCAGGACTTTTTCCCCGGTGCAGCCACATCGTTTAGAGCCACTGCGGGTTCGACAGCACATTGCTGAGCGTTCTCATTTCGCTGCATATACCGCCAGAGTTCATGGGGCGCAAACGTGAGCTGACGGGTTCTGTGCGTCAGCACCCGCATCCAACAGCGGCTGCGAGTTTATCTGACATGTAGTATGTGCCATTCTGTCTGTAGCATGACGTCGGTGTCGTCAGCCGCTTGCGCGGTAGCGGCACTTTGTCACGATGTTGGGCATCCAGGAAGAAACAACAACTTTTTTGTCGCCTCAAGGGCGCGTTTGGTAAGCCCGCTAGACAACCGTGCCCTGGCTAGCTTCGCTGAAACCTCGAGGGGGCAGGAACAGTATCTGGCTTGCAGCGCGTGCCATGTTCGTTGTGGTGAGCTGCATGTTGGCAGGCCCGTGCGCAGTGACCGCGGTGTCTGACGTCGTTGGACACCAGGGTAGCAGAGTTTTCTACCAGTGTTCCCTAACTCGGGCGCGCTAAGTTTCAATGACAGCGCGTGGCACCATCCAGTGACATTTCGTTTTGAAGTGAAAGATCAGCGTTCTGTTGGCTGACCAGCTGGTCTTCAAAAAGTGATTTTTCTTCGGACGCATCGGTACTGCTTGCTGTTTTGTAGACTCAGGAGCACAGTACACACGTTTGTGCAACATGCCTCCTGGATCCGTGTGGTCTGCTTGCTCCCTGTGTGCTAGTTGTGGCCCTACGGTGGCCGCACAGACGCGAGGGGGTGGTGCATTGGAAGCTTGGCAGTTTTACACTTGCTTGGTTTTTGGGTGGCCGGCCAGCCCGTTTCGTGATGTTGTTACGCCCTCTAGAACTTGGTCTCACAAACTGTGCTACTGAGTTTTCTCCTCATGGGGCTCGGGGACCTAGGAATGCCATGCCGAGGTTCCTCGACGTTTGAAGCTGCCTGACTCTGTTGTCTTTCAGGCTGTTTTGTACAACGACAAATCTGTCCTGGAGAATTTTCACTCTTCGTTGGCGTTCCGGATTCTGCAGGAGGAGGACTGCAATATTTTCGCGTACCTGACGGATGTTGTGAGCACCTTATTTCTAATCAGCATGCATTGCACAGGGGTTGCTAGCGCTGCTGCAGTACTGCAGTACCTTCGCTTTGCGTGACCTGCAGATTCTGGCGGTGATCGTTTGCTTAGCAATGGTTCATGTACAGGTGGATGTTATCTCATGCATCCCTACACCGGGGTAGCCAAGCGCTCACAGGTTTGTTTAGGGGTTTTAGGTTTCTCTCTACTCCAAGCACAGAGTCATCGGCGGCCGGCGGAAGTGAGCCATAATCCGAAGTTCGTTTTCCTCATGGGATTGTCCGTGCTCTCGGACGGCAGATTGCTCGCGCCCGTAAGAGCGGTCGCGAGACGTTTTGTCTCACTCAAGCGCACGCGGTCTCGTGAGGGCTTGGTCCGTCGATGACGCAGGATAGCATTCAGGGGACCGTTCCTGGAGCCGTGTCCCGAAGGCTGCTTTGCGGCCACGCTGCATACCTCTGACGCTGAAACAGTGGTGTTGGACCTCCTTGTACAGGAGTTCAAAGACGTGCGAGCCAACATGATCGACCTCATTCTGGCGACTGACATGAAGACACATTTTGACTTTCTAAGCCGTTTTCGGAATCGCCGTCAGGCAGCGGGATTCAATTTCCATAAAGTTGCTGACGATCAGTGGTACGGCAGTGTTGTCATGCATACTTCGAGGGAGGGAGTGTCTCTTCTTGCTCTTTCGAGCAAGGCTTAGCCTGTTCGTGCGCGGTGGGGGGCGCAGTCGGTCTTCCCGTAACGCGTTTGTCGTTACCAGGCGCAGGGCCAAATATACAACACCTGCACACCTCCGCCGGGGTGAAGCCATGCGCGTGCTTCCGTATGGTGAGGGACCGAGTTCTCGGTAACCCGTGCCTCGTTCGATTAGGGCTATCGAAGGGAAACCGACTTGCTGCGGTGTTGCTCGGCTGATGCACTGGAAGCGTTGTAGCAAATTATGTTTATGGCGGCCTTACTGAACGAGCGCACGCCGCTGTAGTAACGCTGGGGCACGCTGTTGGGAGTCGTGCTGGTGCGTGAGATAGACTAGCTTTTTGTTGCTGGCTCGCACTCGGAGCGTGATAGGACCCCGTGACCGACGTGGTTTGTCTTATCGCGAGTGGGCCGCTTTTGCCTCTTCTCCTGCCGCCACAGGCTTGTTGCCCAGATGTGCATCCGAGCATCCGATCTAGGCCATGCGGTGGTGGAGTGGGACCAGCACTTCGAGTGGTCGTGCCGGGTAGCGACGGAGTTTTATCTACAAGGAGATCAGGAGCATCGCATGGGTCTCCATATTTCACCTCTCTGCGATCGAGCGGATCATGCGGGGTTCGCGAAGTCTCAACAAGGTTTTCTTGGTTACGTAGTGAAGCCTCTCATTTTGGAGCTCGCAGAGTGCGACACGTCAAAGCGAATCGCGTAAGGTTGGCAGACAACAGTGTGGCCGCTGTTTGGTGCGAATGACGGTAATCCTTCTGCGTTATCAACAAGCGAATGATCCATAGTGTGTTGCTGTGCAGTGTGCGTGCCCGTGGCCGTCTTGCTGTCCTTTCCAGGCCGCAGCTTCTGCATAACCTGGAGCAGAATACGAACCACTGGGAGACGTTCGCGACCCAAGGTGTCACTGTTGTTTTGGCGTCATCAGCTGTCGCCTACGACATAAAGTATCAGGGTGTTGCGATGGACGTAGACGTCTCGTTGCTTACTCGGAAGCATCTTCATAGCGACCACAGCGTCGACGAAGAGCCGTTCAAGGAAAGTGAGTCGTTTGTAGTATTTCGTTCGCCGGTCAGCAGCACGTGGAGCGCTTGCATATCCCGATGGTATACTTCCATCTCATCGGGTACACACATGGTGCCGTGTCTCCGCTTTTTTGGTTT
>NW_027153082.1:55249-64363 GCF_002600585.1 Cystoisospora suis
TTGCAAGCCGAGTACTAGTCCCTGCAGTGCCGCAGGCCCCGGAGTGATGCTTGGGATTTCGTCTTCTGCTTGGGCTTTCCAGCGCCTGCTACATAGGTGCAGTCCCTGATTTTAGACACTAGCCGTGAGCATAGGTAAAAGCGGACTCTGATGGACTCTGTAGACTTGAGGGGGCACTTTTCCAATTGAGCACTTTTTCACTGTTGCTTGCTTTGTGCATCTTTGAGAGGTTGAGAGCCCTCCTGTATTGCGGTTTTATGCTAGGCGGGGTTGTTTGTGAAACTTTGTGTTCCCTTCCTGTGCAGAGGCACACCACCGCCCCAGATCACGACGTAGTCACATCATGTGAGTTTTGCCAACCTGTGTTGGTTTCTCAGACCTACACTGTGTTCGAGAACCCGGGGTTGGGGGTTGTCTTCAGTGAGGACGGCGGTCAGTCGTGAACGCTGCAGTGATACACAGCAGTGGCGGCTCTGCGTTGGTTTGTCTATGTGGTCTCACTTTTAATTCCCGGTGGGAGCAACAAGTAATAGATGACGGTAGTAGGTTTGCAACCTCTAGTGATTTCGGCCAGTCGTGTCTGGGCAAACGTTGGTGAAACGATTCGTGATGGTCTGTTGCACTCTGGGAGAGCACACCGCGACCGGTGGCTTTTTGCTGAAAGAGCAGCCGACAAACGGCATCGGGCTGTGAAAAGTCACTTTTCATGCACGCTGGCAGGCATCTGGCGTAGGAATGGTCGCTTGCGGATGTACAATGTGTAGACAGCAACCCGGGGAGAACGTTTTAGTCCGGCTTAAGTGTTTTCCAGTAAGCATATCGAGCAGCCGAGGCGGGATTGGTCCGAGTAGTGGTCCCCCAGTACGTAGCAGGAAAGATGCGAAGTCGCGTGTGGAGCGCCGCTCGACCAAAGCAGGGGATCTCCTGACACCCCTGTTGTTTGAGCCGATTCTCGACACCCGATCAGAGAGCGGCCACACGTGAGCTTCGACGCACGCCGGCGTCCGGTCACTTGTTTCAGGAAATCTGACTCGCGGGCATCACCCGACAGAGCGATGTCGACGGTGCATGAAGGGAGCGAGTCTCACGGCGAAGATCCCGAACTGCAGTTGAGACTGATGAACGAGAGACTATTGGAACAGCAGAGAGTGTTCGAAGAACAGCAGCAACAGCTGATGAAGCAAGTAGTGCATCATCAAGAACAGGAAGCGGCGTTGCAAGAGGAAGTCGAGCGCCAGCGTGAGGAAATCGCGCGGCAGAAGTCCGAGGCCCTCCGTCAGGGACAAGCTATGAAGCTCTTGCAACAGCAGCAAAGTTCGCTCGGAAAGAAACAGTCGAGTCGCTTTTCCCTTTCCAGGCATTCGACGGCCTGGAGCGGCCGCGCTTCTGTACGGGACGACATTGGAACCGTCACGGCCAACAATCTCTTCGGCGGTGCTGGCGAGTCGCTTGGAGAGTCCGAGAGTAGGGACTGATGCGTCGTGTTTCGGTTTTGCTCGCAAGGGCAGTGAGGAGCGAGACAGTCTGGCGCAGCAGGATTCTCGACTGTTTCAAGTGCGTTTCGCATGTTTTGCGAACAAGACGCATACCAGTTCTGCGGCCGTGTGTACAGCTAACCCGCGTCCAGTCCATCAGCGACTATTACCTTCGATCCTTGGTGCTCGGGAACAAGGACGGGCTCCGTCACCCGCCTTTTTCTACGGGTCATGCGGGATTCGCAACGAGTACCTGTATCCAACCAGCTGACTGATATACTGTAAGTGCTTCATCTGCTCGTGTGGTGTTTTTGAAGTCGAAAATTCGTTTTCTGTATCGAATCAGCCGTCTGACGGGCGCAAGCGAGAGAACAAGGATCCGTTGCACTTGGGAGTTATGGCGATTGTAGCAAGTGCTACCGCAGTCAAGTTGTTCGTAAGGTTCGGTGCCCCGGGTCAGCAGAAACGTAGGGGCGTGGACGAGGAGGGAAAGGAAGAGACGTGTCGTTGGTGAATCTGGATACAGCTGTTAGAGAAGTGAGACTCGCAAGGTCCACGACAACCACGCTTCGTGTACGGTGACGGACTGGAGGACGGGCGAAACAGAGTGAGGAGTTCCTTCTGCAAGGGGTCCACCGCCAGCTTCTCTTGCCACGTGTTCGCCGCCTCCGCCCGGCTCTCGGGCGTTCGGCTTCCATGTCAGGCAAGTCTCATCTGTGTCCTTTGAATGGATCCTACTTTGGGTTCGTGTCACCCATCGGAGAAGTGTGCTATATTGCTTAAGTACCGTTGGGCGGACTTACCATCGGAGTGATCTACGGTGCTTCAACAGCACGAGCCCATCTGGACAGCTTGTTTAAGCGTCCTTGATCCTGTAATTGTCCCGTTTACAGCCTGGACAACATGCCTTACTGCGCTTCCTTGTGCCCCACCCCCTTACCCTTCCAGCCCAGGCGACGGCCGGTTGGGGAAGATGCCAAATTGTTTTTCTAACAACTCCGAGTCCGGGCCTGCCTACCTTTGCGAAGCTCTTGACAACAACGTTGAGCATCAGGTGGATTCCTGTTCTTTTTTTTGTCTGGCTTCTGTTTGTTTAGCCCGTGTTGTTGTCAGAGGCCATGTACGGAAGCATTTTCTCGTCAAATGTGGTTTGCCGCCACAGTGAGGCGTCTGTGAGACACCTGTTTGTGGAGAGGCCTCCCAATGAAGGAAGTCTGACTGTAAGCGAGTCAAGCCTCCGTTTCTCTTCGTGGCTGCTTGCCGTTGATGGGAACGGGACATTGTTACACCCCGACAGCGCCCAGTTATTTCGGAGAACACTTCTATTCCTTGTGTAACCGCAGCTGCTGGCTAAAAGTCTAGAACTAGGTTGTCTATTCTAACTTGGTAACTTGAATGAATGTAAAGTTATGTAAGAATAAATCACAGTACTCTACACTAAGAAATTCAGGTTGAAAACACAGAAGTTTTATACAATGGATTTGCTTTACTGCCGCCCATTCTACTTTCTCCCACTTTCTATAGTAGAATACCGTAGACTGCCTTTCGATATTACAGCAGGTCCCGCGACAGCTACGTGTAATCGAGAGTTAAAAGATCTAGGAGCAGACATCGGTCCAGAATAGCTCGAAACTGCATTCCCATCTACAATTAGTAATGTGATCTCGGATCGGGCAAAATCTTGTTGTATACGACACTCGCATCTATGATGTAATTCTTAGTACAAAACGAGTTACACTTTAGATTCTTTTTGCTCCCGAAGAGTACCGCATCTATGAATACATGACGTTACGGTGTCAAGCTACTAGGGCAAGCAGTTTTTCGCAGGATGGTTACTCACAGGGCTGCGAGCTGCCAGGGGAGAAGAGTCGCGAGACGGTTATGTCCACACCGCGACGAACAGTTGGAGAGTTGCTGGTACACGGTATGAGTTACACTCGGGCCCAGTCACGCTTTCTGATCTCATGCCCCCTTAAAGACAAACGTCGTCTCGCCTCGGGTATCGAGGGCTCCGTTGTAGACCCCTGTGCTTCTGTTGCCACGCCACTCCTGGTGCTTCCGCGGTTGACGAAACCAGCTGGAATCACGCTTGAGTGATTGAGCGATCTCACGGAAGAAAAGACAGGCTACGATGTAAGCCAGACCGCTTACTGGCCGTTTCGGCGCTTCTTTCGAAATGTATACTCAGCTGAATAAAAAGATGAAGCTGTCTCCTATGCAGAGAAAAACCCTGCAAGACCACACTTTGGAGAGTAGGCATGGTTATCAGTGCATTGCCCTCCGCAGATAACTTCCGAATAGACTTGTTAGCATGTCAAGTTGCTGTCCGCACATCATTAGAAACCGAGGTGGTACGGAGGGTTGCAATTGTGGCACGTGGTGGGAGTCTTTCTGTTGTGACGCTGACGAAGCGAAATGCAGCCCACTGGTTGTAGCCTTCTCACCAACGCTGGCAACTCCGTTTGTGGAACAAAAGCATCACAAAAAAAAAAAGTGACTCAGCCGTACGAGCGCTTGGGGCATTCAGAAGAGACTAGGTGCAGCAGCTGAACAAGAACGGCCTGAGGGTCCAGTGTGCTTCCTGCGGCAGTACACGTGAGATCTACCACACTGGATCACAGCTAGTCGTGCCAATCGAGACTGGTACCCTCGGGACCCCAGAAAAACACTCGTCCCGTGAGCCCCCGAAACACTCGGAACCGTAGAAGAACACTCGCCATGTAGACCCCTAGGCTGTACGCAGCGCGGCGTTTTAGAGTTCGTGCGGCCTTGCAAATATAGATCTGACTGGTGGTGTCCTCCATTTCATGTGCAAGAGCTCTGGAGAAGAGCACGAGTGCGCCACGCCATAAGGCACGTTTTGGTGCTTCCAAACTTCTTTGTGGTTCACAGACTGTACGTAAAGTCCACGAAAAGAAATCAGAAAAGTGCTAACGCAGAGTGGCTCTTCTACAGCTTCTACCGCCGAGCCTCCTCTACTCGGAGGCGTTCCGGTTGCTCTGACTCACGAGTAGGACCAGCGAATGTGCCGTCTCAGCGCAGCACCGAAAAAGTGTCGGTCTGCCGACGGCTAGCATCTGCTCGGATAACTGGAGCAGACCTGCACAAAGACCAACGCCGAAAAATGATTTCAAGGGTTGATTACGGACGTGGTCCGTCCCGGCCTTGTTTTCTCGCTTCTGCAAGTCAAAGCCGGCGTCAAACGAAGCTCGAGGAGACGCCTTGAGCGCGGCTCCGTCTCCACCCGTCCGCTAGCAACCGAATCGATTCCCTTCGCGCACATCTGGCGATCAGCAGTCACCGTTCTCCGCGCAACCTCTCTGTCCTGCTGCTCACCGTGCTGGATGCCGCTTGATCCAAGCGCAGCGAAGGTTAGGCCTCTTCCTTCTTAGCGACAATTGACTCCTGCTTGGCGAACTCAAGCACCAATTTCCGCCCGTACAGGTGGCTACCGCTAAGCCCTTGGAAGGCATTTTGGGCCTCCTGTTTCGTGGCGAAGTCAACGAAGCCAAAGCCACGGCTGCGGCCTTCGTGTTGAGTGGGGATACGCACCCGAGTGACAGTGCCGTATGCAGAGAACAAGCCTCTGAGGTCGGCCGCAGAAGCCTGGAAAGCTAGATTCCGTACTAATAATTTTCGACCTCGTGTCCCCCGGGCACTGCTAGTGCCAGCAGAAGGCGCCCTTTCAGATCCTGAGTCTCCTGTGCCACTTGCGTTTCGCTTTGACGATCGCGAAAGAGAAATCTGCAAAGTGTGCCCGTCCACCACGGCACCCTGCATACGTTTACACGCTGCCATGGCATTCTCTAGTGAGTCGAACTCTACGAAAGCGTAACCCATTGACAGTAAACCGCCGTCACCTTTCTCTGCTTCCGGCCTGGCACCACGCTTTGTGACAGCCCGCTTCTTCATCATGAGCCTGGTGTGCCTCAGACCCGGACACGCTACAAAAACCTGATTGAGGACAGCCTCTGAGGTGGTGAAGTTGATGTTCTTGACGAAAAGACTGGGTCCACCCTCTCCCGAATCTTCATCCCCTTCCGCCGCTGTGTCTGCATCAGTTCCCACCTCTCCAAGCTTCGGTGACTCAGCAGCGCCCTTCGTCTTAGAACAAAGGCCGACCGCACCCGAAGTGTTCGGATCACCCCTGCCCGCTCTGTTTAACTCATGTTCTCTCTTCTCTTCTGTTGTAGTTGTCAGACGCTGTTCTCCCTCTTCACTCCTTTCTCCAGACTCCTGTACAGCTCGTTCAGCCAGCCTTGCCGCCTTCGTCTCTTCGATCGCTGCGGCGTGTGCCTCCGCTTCCTCCGCTTCGCGCTCGGTGAATACGTTGACAGGGGCCTTCTCCAGGAAGAGCGGGACATTTTTATATTTGCGGTAAGAAAGCTTTCTGAACGCCACTTCCGCATCCCTCTCCCTTTCGAACTGAACAATGGCCACGGTCTTGGAGGGCGCAAGTAGAAACCGCGCTAACGGGCCTATACGTTCGAACAGACGAAGTAAGTCTGCCGCCTCAACATGTGCCGTCGGTAGATGCTTGACTATGAGAGTATCCGGAGACCGTACGTACTCTTTTGATTCATTTTCCTGCGTCTTTCCGGCTCCTTCACTTCGGCAACCCACAGCCCCGCTACACGACTTGTATTCCGCTGTCAGCAATGTCGCTCCCCGGCGTTCAAAAGCGCCCAGCGAGATGCCCTCGGCCTTGATCCATTCCTTGGTCTGATTTAAGAGGTGACTCTCCATGAGTGCCACTGTCGCGGCCGTCGTATTCCCCATCCCGACACCGCTAGCTGCTCTTCCACGTTTCCCGTCCTCTCCATTGAGAAGCAGGTCTCCCTTCTCTGCCCGCAACTGGCTGAGCACGGCGTCTGCCGCAGCGTTGGCGGAAACATAAAGGAGATTCCAGACCTTGTCCTCTGTCGACTTGTTTTGCTCCAGTTCTAGTCGTTTCTGGTGCTGCTGTGCTTTGAAGCTGCTTCCGGCCGTTCTTTTTCGACTTTGACGTAGTTGCTCCTCTCGGAGCTGGAGCCGTTGTTCTCGCCTGAGGTCCGGACGTGCAGGCACCACATGCAGAACACGCCCCTGAAATATTGAATGGTTCAGCCGAGGGAGAGAGGCAACTGCGTGCTCTGGAAAAACGAAGGTCACGAATCCGAACCCTTTCGGTTTGTGGCTTTCTTCGTCTGTTACCAGATGTACCTCCGCCACTTCGCCGTGCTGAGAGCACAGCGCCCTTAGTTCTTCTGCTGTTGTCGCGAACGGAAGATTTTGAACCAACAATCGGCCATGAGATCCCAGAAGCGCCAGGTCACTCTCTTCATCGCGTTGGCCTTCACCGGGTTTTTCTGTAGTAGGGTCTGACCAGTTCCCCCCTAAACCTGGCACATCGACACTCTCTGCCCCTGTCGCTAGAGTAGAAGCCAACTCGCTCTGCTTCCGAAGCCACGACAGATCGTCATCCTCGCCAGTAAGAGGCAACCCTGCGATTTCTGAAGCAAGCCCGGTGTGCTCGTCTCCAGCCCCGTCCCCAGCAATGCGGTTGCCCGACATGACCGGGCAACAGTCCGCCTCGTCGCCGCTTGAGTCCTCTTCCTCGAAGAACATGCGTGTCCGTATACCTGAAATGCCTGCCTTACGGGCATTCGTGACCTCTTCTTCGATGACAGTGGCAGCGCCACTCCTTCCCTTGTGCACCCGTTTAACATTCCTTTCCCGTTCTACCTCTTGCTCCTTCCCCGGTGTTTTCCGTTTTTTGTTTCGAACCGTGGCTTCCGCTCTAGGCTTACGCTCGAACGCGGTTGCCCGGGGCAGTGCATATTCGATCTCGATCTTCCGCGTGTGAAGAAACGTTTGATTGAAGTACCCTTTGACATCCGCCGCTTGCTTTTGTGTCTTAAATCCCACAAAGGCGCACTGCCGACTCCTCCCTTTATCATTTCTCAACAAACAGACGTCGGTTACTTCGCCACCTAACGATGACAGATGTCCTACGAGCTCTGCAGAGTTCAGGTAGGAAGGCAAGTTCTTCACAATCAAGCGAGACGATCGGTAGTCCGCCGAAACTTCCACTCGCTTCCGCCATCGAGGCTTCTCGGATTCCGTGTGCGACACATGAGAGACCTGCCCACGTAAAAGGAAAGAGGGATCTTTTCCACCGGCGCTCTGTTCTCGGGCACCTACTACGGCCGAGTCTTTGCTATACAGTCCTCGTGGTTCCCTCTTCGCAAGGGGCGCCTGCTCGCCATTTAGTTGCCCTCTACCTTTCAAGTGTCTCTTCCCATCTTTCAGAAAGGAAGCATGACTGCTGTTCTCTATTTGCGGAAACGAAAAACCATCTCCTGTATGGACCCGGGAAAGACCGGGTGGCTGTTCAGCCTCGTCCGACGGTCCCCTTTCTCTCGTCTTTTTGGTCTTCACTCCGCCAAGCGTCCTTTGTGACACTAGCAACGACCTGGCCGGATTATTACTGCCCTTGGATGACAGCTCGGGGTTCCTGCGACTGTCGGCCATTTCCGCTTCGTTTGCCCCCCTGCCGTCTTCCAGCTCATGCTTTTCCGGGTAACACAGCGCGGAGGGGCGAAACCTCAAGCTGTTCTCGAGACGCTCTGACGGCCCTGACCAATCTGCTACCTTCGGCGTCATCCCCGACGTCACTCGGAAGAAAAAAATGGCTTGGTTACAATGAGCGACCACGTAACAGAGGCAGAGACATGCTGCTGCGAGGAAGCTGCTGGTTATTCTACACTAAAAAGAGCTTAGCCTTTTGAAGGCTGCGGGTCACCTGAGTGGCATATAACTGACAAAGCACTGCAGTGCAGCTTCGAGAAAGCCCAATATTTGTGAAGGTACACACCTACTCCCAGAGCAACGCTGGAGAAGCCGACCGACTAGAGCGGGCCCCGGCGCAGAATAAGAAAGACTCGATTACGAGAAAAAAGAGAAACGTCATTCGGCGTCCAGAGTTGCGGCAGAGGTCCTCCTACTAGTCACTGTCCACTTCGCTAGCGAAGTGGCATACAGGACAAAAAAAAAACCCCAACACATGTGCGGCTGAATTTCCCCGCGGTCCTGTCAGCATGCAGGAGTCTTCGGAAAGGGTGCACATGCGAGGCAGCCGTAGGCTCGATGTGCAAGGGGAGACTCGAATGTTTGCGGGGGCTCGCTGAATGAGTCGAGATACTATCCACACTCTCATGACGCCCGGAAACTGCCCCAGAAGATCGGCTCGGGGCCTCACTACGAAGCTGTTGACACCTGTGTCGGTACCGGGGCCCTCCCTGTCCCGTCTTTCTAGTAGATTCGTCCTTCAGGTCGCAGCGATGAAAGCGGAACTCACCATCGCAGGTGCCCCACAGCGGGGGCCTGGTAGCGGGGCATGCAGGTACCTTCCATCGGTTGTCTACTTCTGTATGACAGTTGACGGCCCTGCGGAAGACTTGCCACGCGCTTCTTTCAAGTACTCGTCTGCCTTTGTTTCACCCTCAAACCTTGGACTTAGCTCTACACCCTCATACGACGATTGCTCGCGATATCTAGGTGACCGTGGTGTTACGGATAATACACGCTCAGAGTTACCTTCGGGGATTCACAGGTATTCAGACGTTTGACGTGCTGTGTAACGGTCAGTCTTTCGAAA
>NW_027153082.1:64467-66016 GCF_002600585.1 Cystoisospora suis
TGTTGCCGGCGTTACACTACTCCGGCGCCTAAGCTGCTGCGTCCTCGCCAGCACTTGCACGCTGTAAAACTTGTAAATCCTCGGGCGTCAGTAATTCAGTTAGCATATCGTGACTTTCCCAGGTCTCGCCGAGCTCCTTGTCTGCCATTTCACCAGGAACTGCCGTTGCACTGTACCGTCACATTTCTTTCGCTCGCGCGACTTCAGAATGGCTTCGATGGCGTACGGGTGCCGTGCTTGTCTTCTCGCCGCACGACCCCCGCTAGCTGGGCGGCCGTGTCCTGAGCCGTTGGGCTCGCGGCGTCCTCTTCTTTAAACGGTAGCACACGCGGGTAGCGGGCCGACACTTTACATTTGCGTAAGAACCCGATATTAACCATGCGATGCAGGCGCATCCCCGGTGGAAAATCAATAACATACGCTAGGTCGTTCACGCGCTTCAGTATAGTACACGGTCCGAACCAGCGCCGTCCTAGCTTCTTCTCACCTACTCCTTGCGCGCGTAGCAGGCGAGCGGACACGAAAACCAAGTCGCCTGCTTGTAAGACTTCGTGCTGGTGGGTGCGATCGTAGTTCCTCTTCTGCGCCGCTTGCGCCATCTTCAGATGAGCTTTCGCCGACGCTAACCGAGTGGCGGCATCCTCCAACAGGTCACCGGGCGTCCTTGCTTCACTTCGCGGTAACTCGGGGAAGTCATCGGGAGGCTGAAGGTACGCCAACGCGAACGGGCTAGCCTGGGTCGACTGGTGCACCGCACTGTTGTAAGCGAATTCTGCCATAGGAAGAAAGGCAGCCCATTTTTCTTTTTCCTCCCCGACATATCCCCGCAACGTCTGCGTTAAAGTCCTAATTGTTCTCTCCGTCTGCCCGTCCGTGTGTGGATGAGCGGACGTTGAGGGCAAACGTTGGATACCCAACCGCGCACAGAACGACTCCCAAAACACCCTTATGAGCTTCGGGTCCCTGTCAGAAACGATTGACTTCGGGAAGCCAATCGCTAAGCACCACACGCGATGGATAAACAACTCAGCGAATCGTTCGGCCGTTGTCGAGGTACGGAGGGGGAAGAAATGAGCCATCTTGCACAACCTGTCGACCACGACGCAGATAGAATCGTACCCTTCCGCACCCGATGCAGGCGACCCTGTGACAAAATCTATGGAAATGCATTACCATGGTGGGTCCGGGATGCTTAGCGGCTGCAGTAAGCCTGGAGGCTTGGTACACCTAGACTTATTTTGTTGGCAGTTCACGCAGGTTGTCACGTATTCATGCACATCTTTATCCATATTGTGCCACATGAATTTTCTGCGAATCGCTTTCAGTGTCTTCTTGACTCCCGGGTGTCCTGCGGCTAAAGAATCGTGGAACAGACGCAAAACGTGAGCTCTTGCAGTTGCTGGCACATACACTCGCACGACGCCGCCCCTTGTGCACAAGATGAGACCCTCGTGAAGCGCGAAGTTTCTGACCCTTGCCCCATTACTTAAACGCGCGAGGAGTGATTTGCTGAATGTGCCCCTATCATACGCACCCACAATTTTATCAC
>NW_027153083.1:0-234 GCF_002600585.1 Cystoisospora suis
TCCGTCTCTGCGGGCCTCCTCAACGTTGTTCTCACTTGTCGTACTCGAATCCTTGGCTGAAACGCCTCCTTCTCGCAATTCCCTCTTCTTGCCACTCTGGCTCATGTGTCGTATCCGGGGTAATCTGGGTCTAACTCCCTCTTGGTACTTCACGGTCGTTAGGTTGCTCTAGCAGCCCTCAGTTGATCCCTTTCGGGTAGTCGTGCCTCTAGCCAACTTGTGGTCTGGTAAATT
>NW_027153084.1:0-4406 GCF_002600585.1 Cystoisospora suis
GCACCGGGCGTCCCCGAACCACTACACGCAACACAGCCTCACCACTGTGGGCAGTAGTGCTGGCTGCCTATTACAGCGTTACTGTAGCAGCTCACCGGCTGACTATTAGCCGAGTGAGCACTGCAGGCTTTGGCGGGCATATCAGAGGGAGCAGTAGAAAGCAGAGGTACACCAGAAACCAGCGAAGGGGCACCTACCGAGGATCCGCCTAGGAAGTGCTGTCGCACTGTTGTAAGAAATGAGTCGAGCACTGTACGTCCAGGGTTTTCAGCACAGCGAAGTGCCCTAGCCTGTCGTAGTTAGTTTGAAGCCTCGTGGCACAGTCAACCAGTCAGGTGTGCGACTTGAGCTTGAGCTCTGCCGGGGCCGTCCGTACGCTGGCCGTCTCATATTCAAAGCCAAGACCTTACGAGTAGCCTGCCAGTTCTCACGCGCCCTCCGGGCCACGGATGATGCTATGCAGCCTTCACTAATGGATCATCGCCTTTACTTCGTGCCCGTGTCTCTCACCGTCACAGTTCTCAGGGTTCTTCCCCGCGCCGTACTCCGCTGCGTCACGACCCACGTCTCTGACAAACCGATTGTGTTCAGATTAGACACTCCCTGGGTGCGGCATACCCGCCCTTTCCCTGCTCAATCCAGGCTGCGGGTTCATCCACGCGCCAGCCGTGGTGGAAAACTTGAGTTAGCTCCACAGATCACGTGGGCCATTCCCCGCCGCTAGACAACCGGACCTTAGAGCTCTCCTGCTCAGCCTAAACTAGCTGCCCCGGGAGGTCGGCGGAAGTTCACTCCTTCCGAGAGAGATTCCCACTCTTCGGAAACGTTGTGTCAGACTCTCAAGGCTGGTCAATCGCTCTGGGTGTTAATCACAGGCTTCCTCTCACATCTGACCTACTCCTGTCCACCCCTCAGCACGGACCACGCGCAAGTCCAATGCGAGATTGGCGTTTGACCCACTCGTTTGGAGGTCTCCTCGTCGACGATACCGGAAGGAATATCTGTCCTCTCGGCTTTGAGCGTGAAGGACAGAATGGTTGGGCTTTGGGCAGCAGCAGCTCACACCGGAACTTATCCGCGGAACGGGATCCAACCTCACTCGGTCTCGTCGCACGGATCCCTCCACACACTCAATCAATCAAGCCCACTCACTCCGCAAGTAGCAGCACATTTGACACTAATGACAAGCGAAGTCAACCATTTACGACAGCCGCGTCGTTCCCTGACTAGACATTATTGTCGAGGGTGTGTAGGGCCCGGCACAAAAACGGCCGAGTAACATGACATTCGAATGTATACTATGTGTCAGTGCAGCGCGGTTTGCACATTAGTACCCGCTTCTAGCTGCTGGATTGTACTACAAAACAACAGCAAAACGACTTGCGGCAAAAGAGGGTGAACTTTTGCGGAGAATTTACGCTGGAATTCTGGCGCTTCCTGCCTGATGTAATGCCCGCGATCCGGCTCCCCGCACCCGTGTTCCCGGCACCGCTGTGAGACGTACAAGCCTCGTAAGGCTCCGGTAATTACGGGTATTGAGATCACGCATGTGTCACGTTGTAACTAACGAGCCGCTTCTCCTGCCAGTCTGTGCGCTCTAAAAGGCAGGAACAGACCTCTGTTTGCTAAGCGTTGAAACTCAGCGTTACACTTGACCGCGTCTCGGGTGCAAACATACAGACATGACCGCCCCCATTTGAACGGCGTGTAAGATCGCGCGTCTCCGCACGTGCTTCTATAGCGAGCTTGGAAGGTGACGACTGCACTTACGGAAGCTACTGTCCACGACATGTGGTTGTTCCGTGCGTATGTCCATCCATACCGAACAATCACACGTCCTTCTGGACCTCCGTCCGCAGAGCACAAGGGACCGCATACGCCGCATCTCTCCTTCACCCTGCACTGGTGCAAGGCGAGACCCCCCCCTGCACCCGCATGGAATGCAAAAGGCGTCTGATTCGTCCCTCCACTTACCTTCTCAATGTTGCAGTGGCAACCCGGCCGCAGAAGCCTCCTACAATGCATTGGTCTGCGTTCCTCAGCGAAGTTGTTGCGCAAGCAGCCGAGCGAATAAGGGAACCAACGCGTGCTTCAACTACTCCCGAGATGCTGAGAAATGTGAGGACTCCTCCATCTCTCCGAAGTGTTTGCGATGTGAGGCAAATAAGCGGCAGGTTTGCAAGAAACAGACAACAACCTGCTCAGGACGCCGCGCTCGAGACCGGCAGGACGACAGACACGTAACATGACGTTGAAGTGGGTGGTCTTATACCTCATCTAGCGATAAAAAAACGAGCAGGTTCTTTGTTTCTCTCTCCCACCGCTCTCTGTTTCAGTCTTCTCCTGATAGATCTTCATGGTCCTCTCTCTCTGGTCTTCACTCCTCTCTCCGGAGTTGTTGATATGAATAGCAAGACATAGGTACGTATCTGGATATATACGTGTGTAGATAGCTATAGATATGTGCGTGTGTATGTGTCAGTTGTGTAAAAAGAGTAACAGAGGGGTGGTTTCTATGGTGTTGTAGAGCCCGATCAGAGAGTCATATTGTAGAAAGCTTCGAGTATCTTGCAGACACCAAGCTCTCAGGAACCACGCCGTTGCCCCCAGATGGGTTCCTCTCACGAGTGAAATCTAAAAAACCAACAAGCTCATTAGACGAGCCCTCAGATGAAACACTTCATGACGTTGATCGACACTGGCAACCTCTCGAGGGGTGTCCGATCTGACAGGAAGTCTCCCGCGTTCATTCAAACTCATCTCTCGTCTGTGCCTGGCTTCAAGTGCCTCGGGTGAAGGTGGAAGTGTATGAACTGGTGCCGTCTGCGACAGGAAGGTCGCACCCTTTTGATTGGTTCCAACCGACGGACGGCACCACGTACTTGAAAGCTAACACTGATGTGCTGAACAGGCAGAGAGTAAAACTCAGTGAAGCCTTCTCGTGCATCAGTTCGCCGAGGTCCACTTCCAATGACACCAGCCAGACTGAGGAGCCAGTCTTACTCGTTCTTCTACTAGTGACTTTTTTCAAGCGGGCCCTTCAGCTCGCCACCTCATCTATTCGACTCTTCCACCCGTACCCTCCACTCTCATCTAAAACCTCTCCATCTTTTTCTGCGACGGTCCGTCCGATGAAAGACTGTCTCGCATTGGGGCACTGACTGTGTGACGCTGTACCTTCCTTCATCAGCTCCGACTGAGCTTCGTCGCAGCACCTCATCTTCTTTGAGGTCGCAGTAGCTGACTGATCTTTGTTCATTCAAGCACGCAGGCGAATCGCGTTGCACTTCGCACGAGGAGATACACTCAGGTAGCCATGCACGGGGTTCGCCAGTTCGCGAGGACAAAACACTCCGCCTAATCTTACTCACGTACGACCGACATATTCGCTGAAAAGTGAAAATCACATCTTTTTACCCACATTAACACACTTTCGCCGAGCCGGGAGAAAAAACTTTTGCGAACATCCGTCGACTATAAAGACAGTTTGCCTGCCTCATGTGGTAGCGACTCTCCTAGAGCACTCCCGGAAATACCGCCGTATTGAAAAGACATGATTTTCGCATCTTTCACTCCGACTATGAACCAATGTACGCGCTGGTGAATTGCCCAGTAGCGGTTATCTTACACTGAAGCAGTCAGAACCATACCACATTGTCAGAGCAGCCTGTATCGGCCTTGTTGCTCCAAGAGCGCCTTGTTAAACCTGTTACGCTCACTCTTGAATCCCAAACTCCGGCGTGAACGGTCGACCGTGCCAGAGTCACGCGAAGCCGGGCACGTTTTCTCTTTACATCGCTTGGAGCAGTCCTTCTGCGTTGTCAGCTTGGATTGCCCACGACCATATTCTTTTCTGACGAAGAAGAGAGAAAAGGTCTAGTCTGGCCAGTCAAGGAATGTAAAGCTGCTCAGGGTGTCACCGTCGGGCCATACCGCCATCGCCGTCCCACCCTGAATTCGCTCCCGAGTGTCAGCCTTCCAGGTAGACCACGCTGTCAAGAGCGAGGAGGGGAAGCAGAAAAATAAAATATGGCCTGCGCTGATCCCCGCAGGTAGGTGTGCGTCCTTCGCCGTCTATCAATCGCTCGTCGAGGGAATCAATAAGTGGACCCGAGATGCCACACTGAGGTGCTTGGACACGTTTGTACCTGAAGCACTTGTGCTTCCGACGGGTGACAACGACATGAAGACACTCACGGCTGACAGGACGCCTGCCGACCGCTGTTTTGACAGGCTGTTGCGCAGGCGACATTTTGACGCCGGCCATTTGTTGCTGCTACGCCGCAAAGAGGACCACGCTTCAGTCTGTCTGGCGGTACACCAGGTATAGAAAAAAACGGCGAAGAGGGCTGGCGCATACCCAAATACAAGAGCACTAGTCCATTCTTTCTCTTGCGAGCGGACCG
>NW_027153085.1:0-11072 GCF_002600585.1 Cystoisospora suis
GCACCGGGCGTCCCCGAACCACTACACGCAACACAGCCTCACCACTGTGGGCAGTAGTGCTGGCTGCCTATTACAGCGTTACTGTAGCAGCTCACCGGCTGACTATTAGCCGAGTGAGCACTGCAGGCTTTGGCGGGCATATCAGTCACCCCGACTACAGCTGGCTACCACGCAATTGTTGCCTCTGGTTCTACTGCAGAGGCGTCACACTTTCTTGCACACCCGGCGCTCGTCTGATAGCAACCGACTGGCGAAAGTGTTCCGGCAAGTCGCAGAAAGAATTTCTGTCCTCGGATGTGGAACCACGGACTGCATTGTGCGGGGAACAGCGGCGCGAGTAGTACGGGTCCCAACCAGGAACCCGTGTCGGAACGCGCGTTGTTTTTGACATCTCCGCAGACTGCCGGATGCGTAGCAGACTTCCCGGCACAGTGTGCATGCCAGCAGCCTTGCGCGGAGCTGTGGCGATTGCAGCAGCCGTACGGCATCTTTCTGATGAAGCTTCCTCTGTAAAGCAGGTCTGTTTAACAGCGTGGAACGCCTTGCTTTGTTGGAATAAAGGGTATACGCCATCTGACCTACTTTGTGCCTTCGTGCCTGTTGAGTTCCGGGTCTTACATGGCGCGGATCGCGGCATTTGAGTTTTTTTCGTTTGACGACCGAGCCCTCGAGGATCCTTGCCCACAAGTTTTCCTCTGCATTCATTCTTTGCCATTTGCATAACTAACTGGGAAAGAGCTCTATTCTACTCATTCTTGCGCCGGTGTGCGCTAGGCATGAGCTTGGCCGTCGCTCTACCAGCATGACCTTGCGTACGAAACCGTGTCTCGCTTTCTCGGCGACAGGAGTGTGACAAACGCGTTTGACTGACCTTTTGCTTTGACTCGACGTCGGCGAGCTAGCATTCCGTATCTGTCACAGAAAGGACTCAATGCTTGGGGAGGAAGAGAAAGCGCTGCAACGGCGATGTGGTAATCGACTGAACTGAGCTCGACGTGTTTCGACGTATTCCCTGAACGGAAGGCTACTCTCGCTTTTCCTCAGAAGTCTGAGCTACCTCAGTGTCAACGCCTGTGTCTTGTCAGTATTGCCGACTATCGCCTGCGAGCCGACAGAAGGAGATACTCCTCAGGGTAAAAGGCGGCACGGCAATCTGCTTTCCTTTGGAACACACGCAGCGCAGACGGGCTACTCTTCTTCTTCTTCTGTCTCTGGTGTTTCTTCGTTTGCCTGACCTAGAATTAGCTGGCCTCCAACTATGTTTCAATCTTTCCGACATTAATCGGCTTGGAGCCAGAGGAAACATGGCTACTGCGTGACCACAGTTCGATGTCAGCCTCCTGCACATGTTGCGACGAGCATGCTCTTTGTATTCTGTATGGGATACCTGGTTTCACTCTCTCTTTCTTTCCTAGTGCATTTGCTCGCTTCTTTCAACTCCATTCGTGCAATTGCCCACGGCTTCTCCGAAAAGGCGCCCTAATTGGTAGTCTCTTCCTGCTCAAAAGCCTTTGTTCCCACTCAAGTCTTTTATCCTTCGGACGGTTGGCATTTTCAAAGAGCGACGGAGCTGCGGACTTCTGACCTGTGAATCGTCGCCGGGGCACTTTTTCTGAAGTTCTGAAGAGTTGGTGTACATCCACAAGTTATTCTTGACCTATCAAAACAATGGTGGCCACTCCCAGAGCTTCTATTGACGCTGGTAGGGGCGTTCCTGATCGTCTCACTGTTAAACAGTGCTGGAAAGGCATATATGCGATGCCTGCGGATCCGCTGAAGACAGATCAAGGTGAGAAAGAGAGTTAATCGTCCCTGGGTCTACCTCGGTACAATCGTGGTCGTACATGATTCAGGCGACCTGCCATTACACACACCTGCCTCTCCGCCTGTCCAGTGATATAGCCGCGCACTACTACATGGACAGATAAGCCGGCGACGCATCCATGGTGTAAGATTTTCGATCTGGGTACGTCTCATCTAGCTTCTGCACATCTCTGATAGCCGAAAATAATGCGAATACGTCTATGTTGCATACCTCAAGACATACGTACCTCCACTATCCATATGTACACATAAGGATAGATAGATACGTATTTGGGCATGGATTTAGATGCCCTACCTTCACGAAGTATGTACATGCATGTCCATAAAGTTCATTCAGTACGAAAACTCTGCTGTTCAGCTCTGTCTTGTGTATCTCAATATCTACCTGAGGGTGTTCCAGATTTGACATAGTAACCGTAGCTCTACTACAGCTATTACCAGAGAAACCTTTGCTCGCCTGGGATCTTCAGTGGCTAGATGAGGACTGAAGGGAAAAAAAAGCGGAGTTAGAGGCTGCGTAGCTATGAGTGATACTTGTGCAGTCCAGTATTCCTCTATACGACAGTGCTGGGGGATTTCTCTTGTATGTGCTAAGAAGAGAATCTCCGGGCAGATCTTCAGCGTATATAGTAGGAAGAGGAATGAGGAACAGATGCTAAACCGAACAGGGGGAGGCGTAGATGTACAGGGGAGTTATCTAGCTATGTTACTTATTACATTCTGAGAATTCCTCCGATGTACTCGCTGGCTCTCCCGCTTCACGCGTGTTTGTGCGAGGGTAGGTAAGTAACCTCTCAGCATAGAAATGTATATATATATCTCCTATTTGTACATATAGGTATTTGCATCTATGTACGCCACAGTAGGTACTGTCCATAGATACGCAGAAGACCGTACTGACCCAAAGTTAGGAGATTTCAGGAGACCAGCTTCCTTCGTTTTCTTTGGAAGGCAAACAGAACGATGGCAGTGTAATTCTCAAATTCAGGTGTTCTGCTTCTGTTTGCAAAACTCAAGAGGTAGCAGCACTTCACTTTTTCTGATGTATGTACAGATGAGACACCTGTTTACCGGTGTATTGTTTCCCCGGATCACCCTGTCCCTGTCCAATCTTTACCTTCCTCTGTCGTGGGTGCTCCCGAACTACGCGCACCGTGAGGATGTCTACGGACTTGTTAGTGTTTTATTTGGCTGAGCTGATGAGCCTTTCAGAATAAGGGGGGAGAATCAGAAAGATAGGTCTTTCCTCTCCAGATCTGCCAAGACTTTAGCCTCTTTTCTTGTATGGACTGTTCCTATCTAGCTAAGTTTACTGTGTGGGTGTATACCTACCCACACTGCCTGCCTTACGTGGATTTGTATAAAGACGAGTAGGGTTGCTGGCTCGCTTTCTTCTCGCATGCATGGTCTGCATGAGAATACATACACGCAGTTTGACACACCATGTATCCGTAAGCAGTGCCAGAATGGCTGACTCCAGATAGAGTGAAGTTGACTGATGTCTCCTGTCTCTCTGCTACGAGAAGATAGACTCTCCCCCCCATTTCCAGGCATCTTCCTGTTATGTGTCGGTCCCCTCGTGCCCGGATTGATGTGTTGTGTGTGCCCTGTGTATGCATGTATNNATACATGCATACACAGGGCACACCCATTCTTCTCATGGTAAATTACATCCACGTATGTATATCTGCGTGTACGATGTTCATCTCACTGCGGACCTCATGACAGTGTATATCTAATTCTCTTCTTGCGTCTCCCCGCGTAGTCGTCTCTTTGAACGATAGGAGGTAGAAATGGACGATAGCGGGGATGGAGAGCTGATATATTCTGCTCTCCAAGCGAATACCTGTTCTCTGATAGATGTATGTACAAGTCTCTCTCCAGCGTCTCTCTCTCTCCACATATATATCGATACATATATATATATATATATGTGGAAAGTTTTCTACCCCTTTTCTATCCGTATACATCTCTTTTGTATGTTGTATTTGATAGGAACATTGTCTCCGATTTTCTTTGACTGTATGGTATGGAAATTACGTGCATGTATCTAGTTACAAAGGTGCATGCACCTATTGTTGTTTGTCTTCTCTCTGTTCCCAGTGTCGATGCGCTGTATTGCTCGGCGAAGGCCTTTCCCGATGAAGAATTTCTAGGTGAACGGGAGAAGCTGTCCTTCGAACCCATTCCAGATCGTCTTGTTTCCGCATCGCCTCCCGAAGAGAATGAAGAGAACGGAGAATCGGAGAAGAGCAAGAGTAACAGTACCAAGAATGCCAACATTGTAGCGCTTTCGGACGCGACAACGAGTAAATCAAGTAAAGAACATAGCAGTGAGATAGAATCTCCTAAGGCAAGTGACTCGTCAGTAGCAAACATCAAGACCTCCTCATCGGATGTCCGAAGTCTTCCTAGCGGGGCTAGCTGGCAATCGCATGCAAATGGAGAAGTAGGACGGAGTACGTCATCACGCCGAGAGTCCCCTTTTGGAGACTATAAATGGATCACTTTCAAACAGGTACGCAAGAGAGGATAGGTCGTCTAGACAAAGGCAAATAGAGATGTGTACACACACCCATACAACAATCTGTACATAGAGACAATCTTATCCTATCTTCTATAAATGATGTATGAACTCCTCCCCCACTCGAGTTTTCTTCCTCTTTCGCTTCTTCCCAGCAAGTTCTATGGTCTTGAGGAAGAAGTGACGACCCCCTTATCCAAGGATGTTGAGTAGACATAAAGCAAGAGACAAGTTCTTTTGCTTTCTTCCTCCTTCCTACTAGTCGCTTCTCTCTGTCAGACGAACGACTTTAGGTCACTCCACTAGCGCTAGCTCTAGCTACCTTCTTCCTGGTCTTTAGATGGAGATGTTGCCCATTTGGTGTCTAGTCAGCGATGTGAGGGCGCTTGTTGCTTCCAGACACAAGAGAAGGTCGAAGCTCTGGCCTGGGCTCTCCAGAATGAAATTCAAGTCCCTACAGTCACCTTTGACGATGAGGGAGATGCTAAAGCAATGCAAGGAGGTGACTTAAAGAAAGAGAGCTATCGCTTTGTTGGCATATGGGCAAGAAGTAGCGCGGCTTGGCGTGTCACAGACTTTGCATGTAAGTGGTCTTCTTCTTCGATACAAAAAACCATCTTCTTCTTCTTTTCTTCATTCTCTTCTTGATCCTCGTCGTCGGCTTCAAAACTCGCAGTGTAACGCAGATGTCATTCCTACAATCTCATATACCCTGGGATCCTGACATTCTAGCTCTCTTTCTTTTTCGGACTGAACGGATACACACACATATCCATCTTCAATCTATCTATCTTTAATCTATCCATTTTTTATCTATCTATGTACCTATCTATCTATCTGTTCACGTGTGTGTCTGTACGTATAGCTTCCGAGTGTGACCCTGTCTTTTTGGCCTAGTTTTAGACTATTCATCGTGTGGACACCTTGTCTCCCGTCGCATGCGTCCACCGAATTTCTGTTCTGCTATGTACGTCGTTAACCTCTTGTTTCCCTTTTTCTTGGCATCTCTCATCCATACACGGTGAGAGGAGAAAGAGACAAGAGAGCTATTCAGAAAGAACGAAGTTGAAAGGAATTTCGAGAGTTTTCTCCCCTGTTTTTCTTCCCGTCAGCTCGCGGTGTAGCAGTCTACATACACATCCAGACACTTCAAGGAAGAAACTGTTTCGCTCCTGGACTTCTTCTTCTCAGATAGATATCTTTTCTTTTCGTACTTTTCAGCAGCAGATACTCAGTTACGATACTTACAGATAAAGGAGAGATGATCTCTACTGATATCTTGACGAGGTCCCGTGGCCTCTTCGTCTTCTTCATTATCGTTAGGATCTCTTCTTGTTCGTTTCATTCGATCAACATCCACTGCCCTTTTGTGCGGGTGTACATACATGTCAGGGGAGAAGGTCCCTACCGATTTCGTCTACTGTCTCAGCTAGGTGAATGCGAGACTCTATGTACTTTCTATCTATACGTGTATCTCTTTATATGTGTAGATGGATATATACGGAAGGAGAACGACATCTTTGATAATGTCTCGGGCGGCGTCGGTATCCTGATAGAGATCCACTCATTGAGGATCTGTTTTCCCTACAAGTAGTAGTATCTACGCTCCTATACATACCTACAAACATACCTGACGAGATTCACACAGGCTAGAACGAAGCTGAGCTTTCACCTCTTTATCTTTCCGTAGGAGGAAGGCCTAAGAAGACTTGCTCGTGTCTCGGCTTTTCGTAGACATTTAGGCAGACGGAGACAGAAGGGAAGTATTAGTTGGGGTGAGGAAAGTATGGTTTGTGTGCTGGCAATCTCGCTTACATCGCCTTCTATTGTTTTTTGACTCTAGGAGCGTCGGAGCAGTCTTCGGAAGGAAGGGGCTTGAGAGAGAGCAGAAGGAAGGAAGGAAGAATCGAGCCTCGTTAAGAGAGTCCCCTTTCATTTCGAGGTGCTTTTTCTTCTTTGTTTCTCTTGGTTTTTCTCTTCAGGCAATGCAACGAAGCTCGTGAGTGTGCCACTCTACGATACACTCGGGCAAGAGGCTCTGCTGTACATTCTCAACCGCACTCGTAAGGAAGTATCTCTGTCTATCTCTCTGTCTATCTTCGATCTATCTGTCTATCTGTCTGCATGCTAGCAGCTGTGCGCTTTATTCCCACAGAGGGCCTAACAAATATATCTCCAGGGAGCCGTGTGACGACTCTCTGTCCATCTCTTCTTAGTCTATCTATCTTCAGTCTGTCTATCTATCTACGTATCTACACGTGCCTCCTTTGACGGTCTAGAAGGGAGCTTTGTTTTCCAAAGAAGACACGGGATGTCTAGTTGTGTCTAGTAGACAATGCGGAGGAAGCCACGCGCACGCACGTAAGGGTGGACACTCTCTTGAGCGAGAGAGAGATAGAGATCTCAGGTGCATAGACATACCAAACATACGAAGGAACGATGATAGAGCCGAAGAAGTTCTATCGCTCTCCCATAGGCTGTCTGGAATATCTCATGATGAAAAGAACTCTATCTAACCGTATGATGGAAGTTGCACTAAGAGGAGAAACTTTCCTAAGAGTTTTGCAAGCGAAAAGAGGAAGTCTTCTTTCTCTCTCTTGTGAACAAACTCTCCCTCTCATTCCTTCAGGTACCGCGGGGGGAAATCTGACTGGCTTAGTTAAGATAGGTAACGAATTTCAAGCACACATGGAGTATGAGAAATACATTCATGTATGCATGCACCTATATATATGTATATAGAGAGAGAGAGAAAGAGAGAATGTTAATGTCGGTATGGGTGTCCTCATATAGAGATGGAAATCGTGTCTCTGCTCTTCTCTCTTGCAGAGCTTCAGGTTCTCTTCGTTGAAGGTTCGAAACTTTATCGAGCTTTACAGCTTGTCGTGGAAGATAAGATTTCTCTCCGAGTTGTTATTTGCTTTGATCCGGTAAGAAGAGATGAAGAATGTTTCTCTCCCCGAGTAGGAATGTGCTTGCTTGCTTGTCTGCCCTGCTTTTCTTTCCTCTTTTGATAGATGTAAGTTTCTTCATCTTACTTTACTCTCTTGAGCTGTGCCTATCGCGAGAAAGAAGTGAACTGTCGCTTCTATAGAGGCTGTGAAAGAATAAGAGGGAGAAGAGATTAGCTTACCTTGGTCTACCGTAATGTCAGTGTCTCTCATGAACAGAGTAGATTACTATACTATCCTGTCGGGACGCGAGACTAGTGTCTGTCTTTTCAATGTCTACATTTTCTTCTTTTCCTGTTTCATACAGGAGCTGGTTAAGTTTCTTTCATCCCACTAACGCACAACATCTTGCTGAGGTGACTTCTGCCTTTCATCATCTATCGCAGCTAGCTAGCTATCTAGCTAGCCATTTAGTTACGTGTCTCAGCGTTAAATCAATAACGTCATAACCGTCTACAAGATGCGATGGAAGCTAACTTGTGCCTTCCCGACGTACACATTTCTCCGCTTGCTAGGGCGCAAGTAAAAAAGTAAGAAAAGGGAATGATGAAGATAGATAGATAGACAGATAGATAGATAGATAGATTAAAGATGAATAGATTAAAGATAGACAGAGAGATAGATAGATAGACCGGCGGATAGATAGATAGATAGATCAAAGATAGATAGATAGATTAAAGATAGAGAGATAGAGGGTAGTCTTTCTTGGTAGTATAGTGGAGAGCACTAGGGAGACATATTGGTTCTTGTATATGTTTGAGGAAAGAAGGGAAGGAAAAAGAAGGCAGGGATATTTAATAGACATTGTAGAGATGTCTAGATAACTGCAATGTATATCTTTGCACAGCGCAGATGAAAGAATACGAATTGAGTTCGTTCTCTGCTTTTCTTTCTTTCTCCTTCTGTCTTAACACGGGCAGGTAACTCCAGACGAGGTTAGCGACTTTGCTGCGGCGAAGGTGAAGCTCTATGATTTTGATCAGCTTCTTGAGAAGGTATGTAGAAGTCCTCGAGTGATACATAGCTTTCTTCTCTTTCATTTATTCCATCTCTCTTTCTTTCTTCCTGCTTAGTAGGATATTCTCCTGTAGTTGGTTCTGCTTGAGAGGTCTATGTATAGCTTGTGGTTTTTCATATGTATCGACTCAGCTCATGTAGACAAATCATGTCCGCATATAAGCCCGTGTATGACAAAGGCAGGAGTGTGGACAGAAGTTACCTGTATGTTTCTTAAATGGGTATGGCTGCTGAAGGAGAAAGAAATCTCCTGGCCGAAACCTAGCTCTCAGTAAAGCCTCTGCTTTACCCCGGCGGTGGTCTATATTCCTCGTCTATGCATATGTATGAAGATATCTGTATGCACCTGTATGCATGAATATGCACGAATATGTAGGTATGTACGTATGTTATGTGTACATGTAGGGATGAATGAATATGTATGTATGTATGACGATGTATGTATGTATTTATGTATGTATGTGTAAAGATGTATGTACGTACGTATATGCATATATGCACGTATGTATGACTGCGCGCGCATGTACGTGTGAGGAGAATTTATGAAGACGTATGTATGCAGATCCATGTATGTATACGCTCTTTGTTCTTCTTGAAACATTCATGTAGCTATGAGTGCAGGCATAAATGGAGGGTCTTGACGTATCTTTCTGTATGTCGCGGCTATTCTCCCTCTCAGGGAAAAGACAAGAAGTTTGAGAAGCCTCAGCTTGATCCTGAGGACATATGCACAGTTATCTTCACGTCTGGTAAGAATCTTCTCCATCTCTGTCTAGAGATTTCTACGCCTTAAGATCATATATATATATATATATTATACCCCGTAATGCTAACGTTTTATGTCTTAACAGGGCAACCCGACCTAAGTCTTGAATGAAGATCCTGTCGTAACAAGACCCGTTATGAGACGATAAGATCTTGCATGTAGCAGGCTGTTTGTGGAAGGAGTAACAACTCTATCAAGCGAATGAAACACTTACTTCTTCATCTTTCCTGTCAGCAAGACTTTTCATCTCGTGAAAGGAGGTACTCATTGTCGTCTTCGCGAGTGAAGAGAAGGGAAGAGGAGAGAAAAACATATCTTTCTGACAGGTTTCTTTGTTCCAATTTCAGGTGTATGTACAGTAGGAGTCGTCTTCCGAAGTGTGTCATTTCTGGTTTTGTGTTTGGGCCTTGGATTTTATTCTTTTTTCCCCTTCTTGGATTTTTTTCTCGTTAGAGTAATGACTTCGAGTGTGTGGCTTTCTATACTAGTTTTAAGAAGCTCCTTCACATCCTTTTCTGTACTTTCTCTTCTTCTTCAACGGTCTTCTCCAGATACGTCAGAATGGTGAATGCGTTTCGCCCTTGTTTTATGTTTCGTTTGTCGCCATATCTTCTTCTAACTGCAGTAGTAGTGACTTCTCTCTTCTGTTGAGGCTCATTCTCTAGGTGATGACCGACTTGCATCATTCAGTAGAGAATACAAGATTCTATAGCTCACTCGCTCCCCTCCTTCCCTCCTTCCTCTTTCTATCTTCGTCTTGTTGACTGAAAAAAGCCGTGTAGGAAGAGCGAAGTGCTTATCGTCTATCTCAACATCTCTGTAGCTATCTATCTATCTATTTATCTTTCTATATGTCTTTCTATTCACTTTATTCCAGGTCATACCTCTATATACTTCTTCACGGAGAAAATCTCGCTTTGTATATATGTAGGTACGACTGTGTACGGGTATTTCCTATGTATGAATATGTATGGGTGTATGAACATGCATATGCACGTATGTACCGGCGTGTTTCTATGTATGTATGGATGAAAGGCGATTGAATACGCATGTATGTGTGTATGTAGGTATGTCTGCGTACGTGATACCCTTGAACGTTCTTTCTTCTTCCTGCTTCATTTCCACTGCATTTCTACTTTAGCCTATTCTAGCAGAAAGCGAAGAAGGAGAACGGAAGAAATCTCTTTCTTGTTCTTCTTCCTCACGTCTCCCTCTGTGACGTCTCTGTGAATCTGTCTTTTCTTTAGGCACAACAGGCGTTCCGAAAGGCGTGGTTCATACAAATGGAGCTTTTGTTGCTTCCATAGCAGGCTATTCAGAGTGTAACAATCGTATGAATCTTTCACGTCAAGATAGCACCTTAAGTTATCTTCCTCAATCGCATATCTACCAGAGAGGTGTAGAGATCATTCTGACATATATAGGCGTCAAGATTGGCTATTACTCCGGAGAAATCACACGATTAGTTGAAGATATACAACATCTCAGGCCTACCGTTTTCTTCGGAGTTCCACGTGTCTATACAAGAATGCTTGATCGCATTATGCTTGGTGTGAAAGAGAAGAGTCACCTATCTCAATGGATGTTTCGAAAGGCTTTAGCATGGAAAGAATCGAGCTATAAAAAAGATGGGCGGAGCGTCACTTCATCCATTCCTGACTTCGTAAGTTCAGAGGAAACATTTGAATCAAGAGGAAGCCGTCTCATCTCTCTCCTCTTCTTCTCTTTCTCTCCTCCTTTCATTCATTCTTTCTTCTTCACTTCAACGTGTTAATGTTATTTAGTTTAAAGTTGAATGATGCTTGGTCGTCATTATCTCTTTCTCACGAGAAGTTTGCATGCATGCGTGCATGCGTCCCTCCTCGTTCTTGTGCGACTTGCTGTGCCTTGTACACCTCGCTGCGAAATTCCTGGGTGATTTTTCTGTGAAGAAAACTGATCCATGTTGATTCCGATAGATAGATAGATAAATGAATTAAAGATAGATAGA